>NW_027441990.1:0-300000 GCF_048569485.1 Anomaloglossus baeobatrachus | reverse complement strand
TGCCATTAAGGTACAAATGGAAAACTTGCAATCCTATATAGTGAAGGAAATGAACACATATCATATCAAAGAACACAGGAACATGGGTGTGAGAAAAACCTCAATGTTTATACTTTGTTCTTTATAATGGTGTGAACATGTATATGTCTCAGTACCTTATGCACTTGAGAATTCTAGTGAGTAGATCATGAAAGCCTATTTCAGAACTGGAATCGGTAAATAATTGTAGGTGGAATCTAAATGAAAAGATGGTACAAGTGTTATCATGACACGTGGGCTATAACACAATGGACCGTGTGACAAAGAAGAAAGGAGAGAAAGAAGAGGAAGAAAATGCAACTACCTGTAACATTACGTGATAGTCACTGGTAAGTATCACTTGACAATTCAAGTGAAAAAGGATTCCTTTATTAAAGGGTTCTCAGTCGCCTCAGGATCATGAAATACTAGGGTAAATGATATGAGAATGGGTAAGAAGCACCACTAAAGGAAATATGAGATGCAGGACATATATCTATAAACCCCTGAACTACATGATAGAAATAAAAAGAAGAAAAAAGAAAAAAAAGAAGAAAGAAGAAGAACACATAGAATGCGGAAAGAGAATGGGTACAACTACCTGAGTTACTGCAGGGAGGCCCCTGGTTGGTATTGTGAGGGTTAGTGGAATTCCTTCACTGAAGGGTTCTCAGTTGCCTCAGGTTCGTGAAAAATGCTATAGACAAATAATGCCCGGAGAAAAGGGGTTCATATACAGCGAATAATGGTAATACAAGGTACATGTGTCACATGTAATAGTATATATATATATATTGTACTAAGCTCTACACCAGAAATAGAAAGTAGTCCCTCTGCCTTCTGTCTAGGTGCCCTGAGTTATGTCCTGTAAACTGTCACAGGGACCCAGACACACATGTGTAGTAGGGGAATATCCCTGCTGAGATGCCAGTGCTAGAGCACTCGTTTGCTGTGGAGTTGAACGCTATGTGAGCAGTTCTTACCTTCAATGAGCAGAAGTCTCTTTTTTCAGATTTCAATATCTCTGTGGGTATCTGGCAGAAATATGGAATACTCTTTACTGCTAAGACCCTGTACACCACTCCCACTAAAGGGGGCTTTACACGCTGCGACATCGCTAATGCGGAGTCGTTGGGGTCACGGAATTTGTGACGCACATCCGGCCGCATTAGCGATGTTGCTGCGTGTGACACCGATGAGCGATTTTGCATCGCTGCAAAAACGTGCAAAATCGCTCATCGGTGACATGGGTCTCCATTCTCGATTATCGTTACTGCAGCAGTAACGATGTAGTTCGTCGCTCCTGCGGCAGCACACATCGCTCCGTGTGACACCGCAGAAACGAGGAACCTCTCCTTACCTGCCTCCCAGCCGCTATGAGGAAGGAAGGAGGTGGGCGGGATGTTCCGGCCACTCATCTCCGCCCCTCCGCTGCTATTGGGCGGTCGCTCAGTGACGTCGCTGTGACGCCGCACGGACCGCCCCCTTAGAAAGGAGGCGGTTCGCCGGTCACAGCGACGTCGCCGGGCAGGTAAGTATGTGTGACGGGTCTGGTCGGTGTTGTGCAGCATGGGCAGCGATTTGCCCGTGTCGCGCAACAGATGGGGGCGGGTATCCACACTAGCGATATCGGGACCGATATCGCAGTGTGTAAAGTAGCCTTTAATAAACTATGTAAAGGATTTTAAGTAAAAATCCACAATAAACCAGCGCTAGATGGGTTTTTATAATTTTATTAATAGACCACAAATAAAAATTTTTTTGCTATCCTTGTTTCAAGACAGAGTATTTGATAATATACAATACACTGATTATTACTAAAACCAAGGACCACATAAAACAAGGACCACATAAAATAAAAAATGAAAGTAATGAGAATAAAATTCTTTTGTATAACCAATTAACTTCGAGGTGATACAATATTCACATTGATTTAGTTTTACCAGTCTAATGTAATGCCCCGGCCGGTGGCATATATTTTGTTTGGTTAATAATTTAGACTTATACAATGAAAGATGTACTATACCACCCCTGGCTAACTTACAAGTTTTAAGTTGTACAATATAAGTTTGCGACGTTATATTCATATATAGGAAGGCAAACAATATTGGCAATTTAGTGGCACCCACCATACGTAATCTTACAGCACCTAATAAGGGAGGATTATTTGGCCTGAAAGGTTTTTTTCCATGCAAAAGCTGTATAGTATGTAAGAATACAAAAAATATTTCACGGAAATCCTTCTTACAGGGGCAGTCAGAAGTCATGATTAGAGAATTTATTACATGTCAATCAAAGGGAGTAGTATATTGCATTCAATGTCCCTGTCAGAAAAAATACATTGGGAGAACTATTAGACCCCTATGGAAAAGGGTGGGTGAGCACATTAGAAGTGTTAAAAATAAATGTACTAAGCACCCCCTATCCAGACATTATGTGTTAAAACATGGAGGGTCCTTTAAAGGATCCCAAGTATGGGGCGTACAAAAAATAACTAAGGATTGGAGAGGTGGCGATTTCATTAAAAAAATGTCACGAGCAGAAAGCCAATGGATTTTTGAATTGAACACCTTGAAACCATATGGACTCAATAATGATATAGAACTGTTTGCTTTTAATTAATTTATATTTTTATAGGTAGAGGAGTAATAGGTACTGATAATAATACGGAGAGAAGGAAAAAAAAAAAAAAAAAAAAAAAAGCGATTGTCATGGAGATATATGTGTATATATGCATAATATATATTAAAATTGGTGCTTCACTTGCCCAAGGTTGATGTAGATATAAGGGGCTTTTCATATTATAGCAAATTTATATTACACCTTTATGATGTCCTTTTGTTAAATTTATTGTTGTAAAAAAGCATATGCATATATACACATTGTCTTCCCAGTATATGATGATACAAGCAAGGCTATATATAGGTCTTTTTAGAAAAACCTTTAGAAAAACCTTTGCACATAATTATATTATATGGCTATTATGAACGGTCTTTCACAAATTGATATATGTAGTGGTCATTGAATGTTGGTTGAATTTAAACATTGTTTAATTTTATGCAAATTATAACCAATTAAATGTATGCATAAATAGTGCTCTAGGCAACAGCTGAGTTATCCTTGAGGAAGGGGGCCGTTACACGCCCCCGAAACGCGCGTCGGATCAGGACTCTGTTTTTGCCTACCTCACCTGTGCGGTGATAACCTGCCAAGTAATCTCTCCCTCGTGTGGAATCAACCGGCTTCCACTGGACACGGTACGGATTGCCTGCTGGAGAGGTTGAGAGGTTACCGCTGACATTTCCTTTGTCTGCAACCAGGATACATTGGTACCTCCAGCGGTTCTGCATTGCTCGTTTGGAAGCGGATCGGAGCCTTGTGTGGTGCTAACCTGCCAAGCAACTTCCTCCTGTGTGGAATCAGTCAGCTGACACTGGATACGGTCTGGACTGCCCGCTGGAGAGGCTGAGTAGTTACCGCTGATCTTATTGTTGTCCGCAGCCAACATCTTGGTGCTTTCAGTGGCTTCGTACTGCTTGATTTCGAAAGTACATTTGGGAGAATACGGGACCGGCTGGTTTGTGGCCTTGTGAAGTGTTATAAAGGCTCTGTAAAGAGGGATGTCGGTAACCATACATCTCCCCCAGAGCCAGCACTAGTCGCGGCCACTGGCCTCAAAACGTCCGCTCTGGAAGTCTAACAGGTCAATCCTGTACATAGCGGTTCCAGCCTAATCAACGGAGAAATCCGGGGTGTTTTTTGCGGTCAAGTTGTTGTGAGGTTTATTCCCCCAGGCCCTGGGGGCGAATATAACGTCGCAAACTTATATTGTACAACTTAAAACTTGTAAGTTAGCCAGGGGTGGTATAGTACATCTTTCATTGTATAAGTCTAAATTATTAACCAAACAAAATATATGCCACCGGCCGGGGCATTACATTAGACTGGTAAAACTAAATCAATGTGAATATTGTATCACCTCGAAGTTAATTGGTTATACAAAAGAATTTTATTCTCATTACTTTCATTTTTTATTTTATGTGGTCCTTGTTTTATGTGGTCCTTGGTTTTAGTAATAATCAGTGTATTGTATATTATCAAATACTCTGTCTTGAAACAAGGATAGCAAAAATTTTTTTATTTGTGGTCTATTAATAAAATTATAAAAACCCATCTAGCGCTGGTTTATTGTGGATTTTTACTTAAAATCCTTTACACAGTTTATTAAAGGCTACTTTACACACTGCGATATCGGTCCCGATATCGCTAGTGTGGATACCCGCCCCCATCTGTTGCGCGACACGGGCAAATCGCTGCCCATGCTGCACAACACCGACCAGACCCGTCACACATACTTACCTGCCCGGCGACGTCGCTGTGACCGGCGAACCGCCTCCTTTCTAAGGGGGCGGTCCGTGCGGCGTCACAGCGACGTCACTGAGCGACCGCCCAATAGCAGCGAAGGGGCGGAGATGAGTGGCCGGAACATCCCGCCCACCTCCTTCCTTCCTCATAGCGGCTGGGAGGCAGGTAAGGAGAGGTTCCTCGTTTCTGCGGTGTCACACGGAGCGATGTGTGCTGCCGCAGGAGCGACGAACTACATCGTTACTGCTGCAGTAACGATAATCGAGAATGGAGACCCATGTCACCGATGAGCGATTTTGCACGTTTTTGCAACGATGCAAAATCGCTCATCGGTGTCACACGCAGCAACATCGCTAATGCGGCCGGATGTGCGTCACAAATTCCGTGACCCCAACGACTCCGCATTAGCGATGTCGCAGCGTGTAAAGCCCCCTTTAGTGGGAGTGGTGTACAGGGTCTTAGCAGTAAAGAGTATTCCATATTTCTGCCAGATACCCACAGAGATATTGAAATCTGAAAAAAGAGACTTCTGCTCATTGAAGGTAAGAACTGCTCACATAGCGTTCAACTCCACAGCAAACGAGTGCTCTAGCACTGGCATCTCAGCAGGGATATTCCCCTACTACACATGTGTGTCTGGGTCGCTGTGACAGTTTACAGGACATAACTCAGGGCACCTAGACAGAAGGCAGAGGGACTACTTTCTATTTCTGGTGTAGAGCTTAGTACAATATATATATATATACTATTACATGTGACACATGTACCTTGTATTACCATTATTCGCTGTATATGAACCCCTTTTCTCCGGGCATTATTTGTCTATAGCATTTTTCACGAACCTGAGGCAACTGAGAACCCTTCAGTGAAGGAATTCCACTAACCCTCACAATACCAACCAGGGGCCTCCCTGCAGTAACTCAGGTAGTTGTACCCATTCTCTTTCCGCATTCTATGTGTTCTTCTTCTTTCTTCTTTTTTTTCTTTTTTCTTCTTTTTATTTCTATCATGTAGTTCAGGGGTTTATAGATATATGTCCTGCATCTCATATTTCCTTTAGTGGTGCTTCTTACCCATTCTCATATCATTTACCCTAGTATTTCATGATCCTGAGGCGACTGAGAACCCTTTAATAAAGGAATCCTTTTTCACTTGAATTGTCAAGTGATACTTACCAGTGACTATCACGTAATGTTACAGGTAGTTGCATTTTCTTCCTCTTCTTTCTCTCCTTTCTTCTTTGTCACACGGTCCATTGTGTTATAGCCCACGTGTCATGATAACACTTGTACCATCTTTTCATTTAGATTCCACCTACAATTATTTACCGATTCCAGTTCTGAAATAGGCTTTCATCATCTACTCACTAGAATTCTCAAGTGCATAAGGTACTGAGACATATACATGTTCACACCATTATAAAGAACAAAGTATAAACATTGAGGTTTTTCTCACACCCATGTTCCTGTGTTCTTTGATATGATATGTGTTCATTTCCTTCACTATATAGGATTGCAAGTTTTCCATTTGTACCTTAATGGCAATGACGCTATACAATTGAACACATATCATCCTGTTATCCATATAGGTGTGTATTTACCTGCTTGACTATTTTTGGTTGTTTGATCCAGAATGTTTCTCCAGATAGGTCATGTGGAAATTTTCTTTCCTCAGTACAAATGTTTTCACTATGGCTTTGGAAAAATTTTTTGTATGTGCATCATGGTCATTTGACCCATTGTACTCTCAAGTAGCAATATATTGTACTGTTATGTTGTACTATGTACTAATTACGTGTTTATATGGTTTTGTAACCCTTTATGATCTTAGATAACTTTATCCTTGATAAAGACCTAAAAACAAGGTCGAAACGTTGGATGAATTATCCTTTTGCACAAATAAAGAATTTTCAGCATTCCAAGAGTTCTTTTCTTACGTTATTGATCACTATAGTGTGCCAGAGCTATTTCTATTGAATTGACTCTTATTTTTTCTGAGCACCTGCTATATACACAGTGAGCCAGACATATTCAAGTTTCATTCAGAAGGCAGAGGGAAGCCTTAGCAGCTGAGCCTATATCTTGGCTTGTGAGCATTAGAACAGGCCGGCGATTACAGGGTAACATGAAAAATGTCCAGCTTGCATTATGACTAGAACATGACAATATCCTTTTAAGTACTAACCTATGATGCGTTCCTAAGCAGTTGATGTTATATGTTCTACATTTCATTTTCTGCATACTTTACAAGTAGTAGAATTTGCTTTGATATAGGCAACTGGATTTTCACAATGAAAAGGCAAAGGATAACGCCCGAAAAAGACGCCATACATTATGTCAGTGCCATCACTGACAAACCTGGATTGACCATGAAATACATCAATCCCCTTAAAGGTGAGTTAAAACAAGTTTTAACTAAATTGCCTTAATATTGTCATGCATTAGAATGACTGTCTTAGGTAATGATAAATATTTTCTACAGGAAGAGGAGTGTTTGCTGAAACTGAAATCGAAAAAGGGAGTTTTGTTGCAGAATATCGAGGCGAGCTCACGTATGCACTTACGATGGTAGACAACTACTCGAGATTTATGGTTGTGGTACAAGTCAAAGATCTAATGGCCCATACTGCAGCGAAGGTCTTCCAAGCACACTTATGCAGACCTCATGGCTACTCAGAGAGAGTCCTCACAGATCAAGGCACTGCCTTTGAAGCGGAAATCTTCAAGGACTTCTGCAGCTTTTACCGATGCAGGAAGATGCGCACTACACCCTACCATGCTCAAACCAATGGTTATCAACCTGCTCAGGACTTTACCCCATATTCCAGATGTGGCCTTACAAGTGATTTATAGAGGGTTAACAATACGTTGGGATCACCGGATCTAATCTCCCTTTTTATACACCCTAAAATCTTGTTTGCTTTAGAATAAACAATAACATCATAAAGGTATAGCAGTACCGTTTCAAAGTTTCGGTGTCCCAAGCAGCATTCCATCAGCCTCTGGAAGGTTCCTGGCAAATTGCACAGCTCGAAGGGCATGCTTTTGAACTCGCAGAGACCCATCGGGGTGGCAAAGGCGGTCTTCTCCCGGTCTGCCTCAGCAACGGACACTTGCCAATAGCGACTAGTGAGATCAAGGGTAGAAAAATAATTTGCAGTTCTCAATGCAGCTAGCTATTCCTCAATACAGGGGAGTGGTGCTGTCCTTCTTCTTTAACAGGACCAACGGAGCTGCCCAGAGGCTACAACTGTCACGGATAACCCCAGCCTCCTTCATGTTGCTCAACATGTCCTTGGTACACTGGTAATGTGCAGGTAGTTTTGGCTTATATCTCTCTTTGATGGGTGGGTGTGCACTTGTGGGGATGTAGTGTTTGACCCCTTTTATTCTTCAAAAGTCTAGCGGATGTTTGCTGAAGACTTGCTCGTATTCTTGCACTAGCCTGTAGACCCCCTTCTTGTGATGTGAAGGTGTGGAGTCAGTGCCTACGTGTAATTCCTTACACCACTCCTCTGGCTGACTTGGTGAGCTGTCACTGAATGGGTGGGCTGAAGCAATGGTGGATGCTGCTGTTTGGATAGCATGTGTATCTGGCAAATCGGAGCAGCTTAATCTCTTGCTCTCCGCAGTTCAACACTCTCATGGGCACTCTTCCCTTCCATATTAATGAATAAAACTATGATGTAAATAGCATATAGATACCCCACAAATGCAGATAAAAGTAGGTTATGGGAAAAGGGGGAAGAGAGAAACAGGAAAATAGTGGAATAAAGTATACCTTCCAGGTGGGAGAGGAAATGGCAGCACAGCCAGTGGAGGTGAAGCAAGGGGAGCCTGCAACTAAAGAGTTGAGAGCGTTATCACATGGTGACTGAGCCTGATTGTAACGGGAGCATAGAGGTGCCGATCCTGTCTTACCTGCGTTGGTGTAGAAGTGGGTGTCCTGTGGTGGAGTCAGCTGTGTGCAGTGGTGGCCGTGGGTTCTTTTATGTGCGACCGTAGTAATAGCTGCGCCCACTTCCTGTATGGGAGTGGAATGCAGTGAGGCTAATGGAACGCACGCCTGCGCATTTGTGTTTAACGTCGCGCATGTGCAGAACGGAGAAAAGGCTGCGCTCACTTCCTAATGAAAGGGAGTGAGACGCAGCTGGGAAGGGAAGGGAAAAGATTAGGGTTTGGGGATGATGAAAGGGCTTTCTACGGGCAAGGATGGCAAAGGGTGGCAGTGACGGAAAGTCAGGCAGCCTGTCCTGTCCTGTCCTGTCCGTCCGTCTTTTTGTATCATGAATTGGAAAGACTGCAAGGGGGAGGGGAGGTGCTTGGAGGAGGAGGAGTTATTCAGATTAATTGCAGTGGGCGGCGGCTGCAAAAAGCATCATTCTTCTTGTTGTTGCTCTGCAAAACAGCCTTTTCAAGGGTTGGCTTGGGTGACAAAATGTCTTCTGTAGGCGTGGGTTTGTCTCCCTCTCCCTAAGATGTGTCCGGTATAGGCCAGGGTGCCACTCAAGGCCGTAACCAATTCGGGTTATAGCTTCTCGGCCTTTTGGCTAAGATCAAGTGTAGTTTCGGAGGACGCTACCTTGGTCGGTACTGGAAGGTGCCTGGGATTGCACGTCTGCCGGCCTTGAGGAAGTGTGTGCGCCTTCTGGTGACACATAGCCCTCTTGTGCCTGGACGGTTCCCAGGCAACGGGAGGCGATCACCTTTGTTATTTTGAAGTCCTACTGATAAACAGAAAAAAAAAAAAATTAAATCTGTTCTTATCAGTTTAATATCTGATACGTCCCCTCTCTGGGGACCATATATTAAATGGATTTTTAGAACAAGGAGATGGAAAAAATCTTGCTCTGTCCACTCCACGCATTGACCTGGTATTGCAGTACCTCCAGGACCGGTGCACCCCTTCTTAACCCAGTTTCCAAAAGCAGAACTCAATTCACCTGATTCAAATGAGCCCCATTAGTGAATTGAAAGAAAGCAAAAACTTTATATGCACCTCAATTTGGCCAATTCACTTTTCACACTTTCACCCTTTTTTTTATCTTTCACACCTTTTACTTGCTTTATTGATGCAAAAGCTGTGCCAAATAGCAAACTCATCTCCACTCAACTTGACCAACTCTGCTATGTCCCGTGCAGTATCTTATTCTCAGTCTTATCTAGATCATTTGCAATTGAATAGAATAGATCCCTTTTGGACACATTGGATTCAGCTGCTGCAGTGACTGCAGGTGTTAGAAGATGCAGACTTGGCATCAGGTGCTGTCTATCAGATTCCACTCCAATTAAAGCTTCCATTGTTTTTCGGTGTTTTCTTTGAGCAATGATGATGTCTTTAGTGATCTGTTGGCTCCCTCTCCTGGAGGAAGAGTTTGCTTGCTCTTGGACTTTCAAAAAGAGAGGTCATGATAGACATTTAGCTTCTGAGCCCAATTGGGGACAGTCATGGGTGATGAATGTTTTGCAACCTGCTGCGAAGCCTGATACCGCAATATAAGGAACGTCAAATACTAAGAATGGGCGGCCTATGAAAGAATTAGTACTTTCATTAAGCATACTTAAACGGCTAATTGGGAATAGACAAACTGTAAAAAGCCCTCTGAGAAAGCCCCTCTCTAACCTTTGTTAGTAAGCTTTTCTGTAGTCTGCCTGTTGATGTATTTTCCGTTTGAACAGTGCACAACATGAAGTGACGGAACACTGGCTTGTCACAATGTCCCCCGCTGACATCACGATAGCGCTGCTGCCTAGAAAGCCAGCTGCGCAGCAGAAGTTGCTCTTTGGGTGGGATGGTGGGCTAATGTATCTATTCCTGCTTGGTGTGAGTTTGACATGATCTAGAGCAACGAGTTCCAGCGGCTAGCGGTTGATTATTGGCTGTAATGGGGCTTTCTGGCTGGTGCCAGCCTTTCTTCTTAGCACACAGGAACCACAATCCCTACACCATGCTTCGATGGATTCTCTCATCCCAGCCCAGTAAAACTACATATTTCACACAGTTATAAGCAGCCCATGGGCATTCACCTGGATTAAAACCCATAACAGCTCATAGACCAAACAATCAATCTACCACTGGACCAAAGACAGGAAGCTAAATCCACTGCCTGCGGTAACTAACTTAATCCTATAGTCTACTCACACAACAAACCCAAGAGAAAGGAAAAAAACATGGCTTCGATTATCCATCCAATGAAAACGCATAACCATTGTGAGCCATTGGACAATGCAATTGCACACATGGTGACATGGTGCACGGCCCAATGAATCAAGTCTGTACTTCATATTCACGGTTTAAGCCCTTGGGTTCTAATGTGTCCAGAGTACATATCCAGAAAGATTCCCTTTCTTTGTGCTAAGCACAAGTCAACAATACGTTGTAAGCAGATTCTATTACCAGTCCCACACCATTTTGTGACGCATAATCGCACAGTGGCCCAATTAAGATTCCAAGTCATCGAACATGTCCCAGCCATACGCAGAGGAGGCGATAGAATTAGGAAGCTCAAAGAAAGGGAATCTTTCTGGATATATACTCTGGGCACGTTGGAACCCAAGGGCTTAAACCATGAATATGAAGAACCGACTTGATTCATTGGGCCGTGCACATTTTTTCTAACGCCCGGTTCTTTTTCGTGTTCACACTATATATGGTTCCAGTATGTATGGAGTTCCATTCTTCCTTGTTTTTTATTTGTCATGTTTGTCTGATTACCTTGTCTAACAGTTTTTTCTCCCCTTTCTTTACCTTCCAGGTTCCCATAGTCACGTGAAATATCCCTGTTGCACTTGATTACGGCTCACTATTCACTATAGGATGTCTTATATCTAACATCACACTCTCACCCATCAGCACTCTATAGGTTTGTATAAGGTATGCGCTTACACATCCGGTCCTCCATAGGTATTTCCACTTATGTAGCACTATCCCTATGATCACTCATAACTCATACCCTTGTAGTCAATTACAGCCTCCTCTCTCCCCTCTCCCCTTCTCCCTTTCCATCTATAATTTTGCCAGTACAATATTAGTTTACATTAGGCACACACTCACATATTCCTTTCCTTAGTGACTTATTGTAATTCACATTCGCATACAATTCTCTATGCCTGCCCCATTACTACATTCATACCTACTTGACCCTATCCTGATACCCCTTGTCTCACCTTGTTGGTCCCTACACCTGTTATCATCTCCTTTCCTGTGTCTGTCTTGTCACACAACACATTTTAGCATATCCCTTGTGCTCCTTATTACCTGTCCTGCCTATTAGAATTATGTCCATTATGTCCATGCATGGCCCAATGAATCAAGTCTGTACTTCATATTCATGGTTTAAGCCTTTGGGTTCCAATGTGCCCAGAGTATATATCCAGAAAGATTCCCTTTCTTTGAGCTTCCTAATTCTATTGCCTCCTCTGCGTATGGCTTGGACATGTTCGATGACTTGGAATCTTAATTGGATCACTGTGTGATTATGCGTCACAAAATGGTGTGGGACTGGTAATAGAATCTGCTTACAATGTATTGTTGACTTGTGTTTAGCTCAAAGAAAGAGAATCTTTCTGGATATGTACTCTGGGCACATTAGAACCCAAGGGCTTAAACCGTGAATATGAAGTAAAGACTTGATTCATTGGGCCGTGCACCATGTCACCATGTGTCCAATTGCATTGTCCAATGGCTCACAATGGTTATGCGTTTTCATTGGATGGATAATCGAAGCCATGTTTTTTTCCTTTCTGTTGGGTTTGTTGTGTGAGTAGCCTATAGGATTAAGTTGGTTACCGCAGGCAGTGGATTTAACTTCCTGTCTTTGGTCCAGTGGTAGATGGATTGTCTGGTCTATGAGCTGTTATTGGTTTGAATGCAGGTGAATGCCCATGGGCTGCTTATGACTGTGTAAAATATGTAGTTTTACTGGGCTGGGATGAGAGAATCCATTGAAGCATGGTGTAGGGATTGTGGTTCCTGTGTGCTAAGAAGAGAGGCTGGCACCAGCCAGAAAGCCCCATTGCAGCCAATAATCACTTATTAACTTTTTCAACTTGTCATCATATGGGAGGCCTTCCATTCCTTGTAGTAGTCTAGTTGCCCACCTTTGAACTGACTCTAACTTCTGAATGTCCTTTTTAAAATGTGGAGCCCAAAACTGGTTCCCATATTCCAGATGTAGCCTTACAAGTGATTTATAGAGGTTGATCATCTTTACTTATCATTTAAAACTTTCAAACTGGTACACTCAACACATAAAGCCCCCCCCTTTTAAAGAGTAGTTTCCCTGTACCTAAGTGGGGGTCTACCTAGGTTGGAGCGAGTGGACCTTCGGGGTCCGGTGTCAGTGGTGACAGGCAGTGGGGCAGAGGGAACAGTCAGTTCCTCCTCCCTGCTATCATGTGGGGCAGGCGGAGGCGTAGGGGAGCTGGGTACAGGTACATCCCTGGGCACTGGCTCGCGGTTAACCGTTTCCATCATTTCTTCATCCACGGGTTGTGGGAACAGTATCACTGGAAGGATCACCGCACCGTTCTGTGTAGGCCAGTCTGCTGGAAAATCACCCATCATGGTGTGGATTACCTCTTTTTCCTTCTCCACTGGACTGGGAACTGGAGCCTCATCCGCTACTCTCAATGCTGGTGGGCACTTCTTCAGGTGGTCTCGGGAAACCGTGGCCAAAGTCCCCCCCTGGTCACGGCTGATCTGGTAGGCCTTCCCATTCTCCCATCCTGTGGGCTGGACTACATACGGGGTTTTTTCCCATTGATCATCCAGCTTGTGGGCCCTTCTTTTCCGTTTCAGCACTACATCCCCAGGTTGGAAGGAACCGGCAGGCGCCTTCTTGTTGAAGCACTGCTCCTGTTGTCCCCGACTCCGGCACAAGTTCTTTTCAACATACTCCTGGACCTGTCGGTACTGTGTCCTCCGCCGAGTGTCCCATTCAGCTGTCGACAGGAGTGCTTCTGAAGCTTCCAAGCCCATTTCCAGATCCACTGGTTGCCGGCCGGGACGAGCTCTCATCAGGTATGCTGGAGTGCATTTCGTAGAGCTGGAAGGGATGTTGTTGTACATATCGACCAGGTCAGGTAGCTTCTCCAGCCACAGGTTCCGCTCTTCCAGTGGTAACGTCTTGAGGAGGCCCAGGACCAAGTGGTTCATCTTTTCACAAATGCCATTGGTTTGGGCGTGGTAAGGCGTGGTCCGGATTTTCTTGCAGCCGTACAACTGGCAGAATTCCTGGAATACCTCTGCTTCAAAGGCCGGACCCTGGTCGGTAAGCACCCTCTCCGGGTACCAATGCGGTCAACAGAAATAAGCCTGGAAAGCCTTAGCAGCGGTGCGGCCGGTTAAGTCCTTAACTGGGACAACCACCAGGAACCTCGAGTAGTGGTCTACGATGGTCAGAGCGTAGGTGTACCCACTTCGGCTGGGGGTGAGCTTTACATGGTCAAGGGCAACCAGCTCCAGCGGTTGGTGTGTAATGATCGGGTGTAGGGGTGCCTTCTGGCTGGCCTCGTCCTTCCTTCTCAATGCGCAAGGGCCACATTCTCGGCACCAGGCCTCCACAGATTCCCGCATTCCACTCCAATAGAACCGCTCTCTTAACAACATCTCTAGCTTCTTCCACCCGAAGTGCACTGCACCATCATGGTATGCTTGCAGGACGGTGGGCACTTTAGCCTGGGGAATCACCAGCTGGCGGATCTTCTCGTGAGTCTTTGGATTAATCAGCTCGCGATACAACTTCCCCTGGTGTAGGTATAGCCAGGTCCGTTCTTGCCACAGACGTTGGGCTTCGGCAGGGGCAGCAGGGTCTATCCCAGCAGAACCCTGTTCCACTAGAGTCTTGACCAGGCGGACAGCAGGTGCCTGGTCCTGAGCTTCCTGCCAGTCCTGTCGGGGCAGCGGATCCAGGTTCACCCGTTGTTGGTAGACGTGCACCTTCTCAGTGAATGGCCGGGGTTGGGGGCGACACCTTCCGCACCAACCACATGTCCTAGGTACTGCACTCTGGGTTTCAGCAGATGACACTTTGAGGGCTTCAACTTCATCCCATACTTGGCAAGGGACGCGAACACCTCGGCTAGGTGCTCCAGGTGGGCTTCATACGTCTGTGAGTACACAATCACATCATCCAAGTACAGCAAAACGGTCCCATAGGCAGTCTTCTCTCGGTCCTCCGGTGCCACGGCCACCTGCCAGTACCCGCTGGTGAGGTCAAGGGTGGAGAAGTAGTTAGCGGTTCTCAGCGAGGCCAGGGACTCTTTGATGCGGGGCAGAGGGTAAGCATCCTTATGCGTTATCTGGTTAATCTTCCGGTAATCCACTCACATCCGCATGGTGCCATCCTTCTTCTTAACCAGCACCAACGGAGCGGCCCAGGGACTACAGCTGTCCCTAATAACCTCTGCCTCCTTCATGTTCCTCAACATGTCTTTGGCGCATTGGTAGTGCGCAGGGGGAATAGGCCTGTATCTCTCTTTAATAGGGGAGTGTGTACCGGTAGGGATGTGGTGTTGAACCCCTTTAATCTGCCCAAAATCTAGAGGGTGCTTGCTAAAAACCCGCTCATACTCCTGTACCACCCGGTATACCCCTTCCTTGTGGTGTATGGGGGTATCATCAGTGCCGACATGTAGCTCTCGATACCACTCGCCTAACTCCCCCAGGGATGAGTGGGAACCGGCAGCAGGCGGTGTGACCGGGGGAACGGCTTCATGGATCGTGTGGGGATCTAAAGTGAACAATTTGGCAAGGGTAGCGTACCGGGTGGTGCATGAATGCACACATATTGGTTTTATAATCTTATTGTATTACTTTATATTCTTATTTCACTTGTGCATATCTCCACCATAATCCTGGCTAAGAAATATAGCTTTTTTTGGGGTACACAGGTAGTAAGGTCTTCTTTCTATTTCTTTAGGGGTGATATAGCCTGGTGGAACTCTAGACCTCTAACATTATATATGCACCCTTTTTCTTTATGGTTCTTGGACACCTTATAACATTCTTCCATACATATATATCTTTCTCATAAATTATAAATAATTAGGCATTTTTATATATTTTATTTACATTTTCATAAATAACTTTTTACAAAGCATGGGGGACATTCTCACATACATATAATTTTCATGTACGCATTCTGAAAATTTACGCATAAACCGTACACACTCCTTTTTGTAACAATTTCTATAACTCATTCGCTGAACTCTCATCCCGGATATTCATTCTTACACCGAATTTCCTGTTATAACACAACATTCATGATTTTTATTCAATTTATTTTTATTTTTTAGGTTTATTAGTAGTGATGAGCGAGTACTAAAAAGCTCGGGTGCTCGAAGCTCGGGCCGAGCCTCCCAAGATACTCGTGTACTCGGCCCGAGCACCGAGCCCAATGTTATCCTATGGGAGACCCGAGTATTTTTGTGAAATGACCACCGGCAGCATGTAGAAACCCTAAAAATGGCACAAAAGTCTCCGAAGAGTGCTCAAATGACATGGCAACAGCATGGGGAAGACCCCTTGAAGCATTTATCACTCAAAAGTCACAGCTGTGAATAATTTTGTCCACGTTTTACGCCATTTTTACGGACTCACCAGAAAACCTTCCAAAATGACACCAAAATGATTTTTCATAGCGGAAATGTTAAGGGCACATACCCAATAGTGAGATAGAGCTAATGTATGTTACTTTTTGAGATCAATACATGAAAGATTTTACGTAAAACATTGTGTGGCACTCCGATGTCCCTGAGAAGAGACGTACATAAAGGCCTCTGAGTCTAATGTGCCCATTTTGAGGAACTGAGTCTTTGTAGTATTTTCCTTTGCCAGGGCAGTCCAAAATTGTGAGGTTCACCAATGCCCCTGCATACAGACGTGCATGATGGCCTGTAAACCTGAAGTGCCCATTGTAAGGAAGTGGGTCTATTGTAGTATAGCCCTTAGGCAGGGCAGCCAAAAATTGGGAGGCTCCACGTTGTCCCTGGATAGAGACGTGCATGAGGGCCTCAAAACATTAAGTGTCCAGTGTCAGGAAGTGGGTGTATTATAGTATAGCCCTTAGGCAGGGCAGCCAAAAATTGGGAGGCTCCACGTTGTCCCTGGATAGAGACGTGCATGAGGGCCTGTAAACCTGAAGTGCCCATTGGAAGGAAGTGGGTCTTTTGTAGTATAGCCCTTTGGCAGGGCAGCCAAAAATTGGGAGGCTCCACGTTGTCCCTGGATAGAGACGTGCATGAGGGCCTGTAAACCTGAAGTGCCCATTGGAAGGAAGTGGGTCTTTTGTAGTATAGCCCTTTGGCAGGGCAGCCAAAAATTGGGAGGCTCCACGTTGTCCCTGGATAGAGACATGCATGAGGGCCTCAAAACATTAAGTGTCCATTGTCAGGAAGTGGGTGTATTATAGTATAGCCCTTAGGCAGGGCAGCCAAAAATTGGGAGGCTCCACGTTGTCCCTGGATAGAGACGTGCATGAGGGCCTGTAAACCTGAAGTGCCCATTGGAAGGAAGTGGGTCTTTTGTAGTATAGCCCTTTGGCAGGGCAGCCAAAAATTGGGAGGCTCCACGTTGTCCCTGGATAGAGACGTGCATGAGGGCCTCAAAACATTAAGTGTCCATTGTCAGGAAGTGGGTGTATTATAGTATAGCCCTTTGGCAGGGCAGCCAAAAATTGGGAGGCTCCACGTTGTCCCTGGATAGAGACGTGCATGAGGGCCTCAAAACATTAAGTGTCCATTGTCAGGAAGTGGGTGTATTATAGTATAGCCCTTAGGCAGGGCAGCCAAAAATTGGGAGGCTCCACGTTGTCCCTGGATAGAGACGTGCATGAGGGCCTCAAAACATTAAGTGTCCATT
This sequence comes from Anomaloglossus baeobatrachus, assembly GCF_048569485.1. Lineage (NCBI taxonomy): Eukaryota > Metazoa > Chordata > Amphibia > Anura > Aromobatidae > Anomaloglossus > Anomaloglossus baeobatrachus. Next base: position 282,756 of record NW_027441990.1, on the reverse strand, counting down.
GTCAGGAAGTGGGTCTTTTGTAGTATAGCCCTTTGGCAGGGCAGCCAAAAATTGGGAGGCTCCACGTTGTTCCTGGATAGAGACGTGCATGAGGGCCTCAAAACATTAAGTGTCCATTGTCAGGAAGTGGGTGTATTATAGTATAGCCCTTTGGCAGGGCAGCCAAAAATTGGGAGGCTCCACGTTGTCCCTGGATAGAGACGTGCATGAGGGCCTCAAAACATTAAGTGTCCATTGTCAGGAAGTGGGTGTATTATAGTATAGCCCTTAGGCAGGGCAGCCAAAAATTGGGAGGCTCCACGTTGTCCCTGGATAGAGACGTGCATGAGGGCCTCAAAACATTAAGTGTCCATTGTCAGGAAGTGGGTCTTTTGTAGTATAGCCCTTTGGCAGGGCAGCCAAAAATTGGGAGGCTCCACGTTGTCCCTGGATAGAGACGTGCATGAGGGCCTCAAAACATTAAGTGTCCATTGTCAGGAAGTGGGTGTATTATAGTATAGCCCTTAGGCAGGGCAGCCAAAAATTGGGAGGCTCCACGTTGTCCCTGGATAGAGACGTGCATGAGGGCCTCAAAACATTAAGTGTCCATTGTCAGGAAGTGGGTCTTTTGTAGTATAGCCCTTTGGCAGGGCAGCCAAAAATTGGGAGGCTCCACGTTGTCCCTGCATAGAGACGTGCATGAGGGCCTCAAAACATTGTTCCCATTGCAAAGGAGCGGGTCTCCTGTCGTTGTAATGTCCATTCTGCAAAGAATGGGCGAAAAAATTTACCACTGGGGGTATACCTGAAACAAAGGCCTAACTCTTGTAACGGTCATCATGGTGGCGCATGAGGAGAAGGAGGAGCAGTCCAGCGATTATCCAAAGTCCAGAAGTGTGTACCCATGGGTGACTGGAGGTACATGGCAAATTCCCGTTACAAACTTTAAATTCCGCTCTCATTTGCTGGTGGTGTGGTGAAGTCTGGCCCAATCCAACCCTTGTTCATCTTGATCAGAGTCAGCCTGTCAGCATTTTCAGTTGACAGGCGGGTGCGTTTATCTGTAATGATTCCACCTGCGGCACTAAAAACACGCTCTGACAAAACGCTAGCGGCAGGGCAGGCCAGGACTTCCAAGGCGTAGAGAGCCAATTCATGCCACGTGTCCACCTTGGATACCCAATAATTGTAAGGCACAGAGGAATGTCGGAGTACAGTTGTTCGATCTGCAAGGTACTCCTTGAGCATCTGGGCAAACTTAGGATTTCTTGTGGCACTACCCCGCACCTCAGGGGCTGTGGTACGTGAGGGGCTGAGAAAACTGTCCCACATCTTAAAGACTGTTCCCCTACCTCTGGCGGATTGGACTTGTGCCTCTCTCGGCTGTACGCCTTGGTTGTCCACTGATTCCTGACCTATGCCGCTAGCGTTTTGTGAGGGGAATGCTTTGCCTACTTCCGTGACTATGGCCTTCCGGAACTGCTGCATTTTGGTTGACCTCTCCGCCTCGGGAATAAGAGACATAAAGTTCTCCTTGTAGCGTGGGTCTAACAGTGTTACCAACCAGTAATGATTGTCGGCCAAGATGTTCTTAAAGCGAGGGTCACGAGACAGGCAGCTTACCATAAAGTCAGCCATGTGCGCCAGACTCTTAACAGCCAGGACTTCAGTAGCCTGACCAACACGTTGACTGAACATGCTGTCCTCCTCCTCCTCCTCCTCCTCCTCATCTACCCTGTCCTCTGGCCAGCCACGCTGAACCGAGGATATGACTGGTGTGCATGTCATATCCTCAATTTGGCCGGAGATTTGCTCCATGTCTTCATCCTCCTCCTCGTCATAGTCCTCCACTGCACGTTGTGATGAGACGAGGCTGGGCTGTGTGTTATCACCCACACCCACTACTGTTTCTTGCTGCAACTCATCGCGCTCCGCCTGCAATGCATCATGTTTGGTTTTGAGCAGAGACCGTTTTAGAAGGCAGAGTAGCGGTATGGTGACGCTAATAATGGCGTCATCTTATACCTTTATGATGTTATTGTTTATTCTAAAGCAAACAAGATTTTAGGGTGTATAAAAAGGGAGATTAGATCCGGTGATCCCAACGTATTGTTAACCCTCTATAAATCACTTGTAAGGCCACATCTGGAATATGGGGTAAAGTCCTGAGCAGGTTGATAACCATTGGTTTGAGCATGGTAGGGTGTAGTGCGCATCTTCCTGCATCCGCCATAACCTTCCCTTAGGATATACTGTGCCCTTATCAGATTGGTTGTACAAGGTTGCTTCTCTTATTGGATGGATTTCAAGCTGCATGGATAATGTTCATTTAAATGATGTGGATAGAAAGACTGAAGATATCTACATGTAGTCTGAAATCCATCATGAATCAATACTATTTTACACAGTCATAAGCAGCCCATGGGCATTCACCTGCATTCAAACCAATAACAGCTCATAGACCAGACAATCCATCTACCACTGGACCAAAGACAGGAAGTTAAATCCACTGCCTGCGGTAACCAACTTAATCCTATAGGCTACTCACACAACAAACCCAACAGAAAGGAAAAAAACATGGCTTCGATTATCCATCCAATGAAAACGCATAACCATTGGACAATGCAATTGGACACTTGGTGACATGGTGCACGGCCCAATGAATCAAGTCTTTACTTCATATTCACGGTTTAAGCCCTTGGGTTCTAATGTGCCCAGAGTACATATCCAGAAAGATTCTCTTTCTTTGAGCTAAACACAAGTCAACAATACATTGTAAGCAGATTCTATTACCAGTCCCACACCATTTTGTGACGCATAATCACACAGTGATCCAATTAAGATTCCAAGTCATCGAACATGTCCAAGCCATACGCAGAGGAGGCAATAGAATTAGGAAGCTCAAAGAAAGGGAATCTTTCTGGATATATACTCTGGGCACATTGGAACCCAAAGGCTTAAACCATGAATATGAAGTACAGACTTGATTCATTGGGCCATGCATGGACATAATGGACATAATTCTAATAGGCAGGACAGGTAATAAGGAGCACAAGTTATATGCTAAAATGTGTTGTGTGACAAGACAGACACAGGAAAGGACATGATAACAGGTGTAGGGACCAACAAGGTGAGACAAGGGGTATCAGGATAGGGTCAAGTAGGTATGAATGTAGTAATGGGGCAGGCATAGAGAATTGTATGTGAATGTGAATTACAATAAATCACTAAGGAAAGGAATATGTGAGTGTGTGTCTAATGTAAACTAATATTGTACTGGCAAAATTATAGATGGAAAGGGAGAAGGGGAGGGGGGAGAGAGGAGGCTGTAATTGACTACAAGGGTATGAGTTATGAGTGATCATAGGGATAGTGTTACATAAGTGGAAATACCTATGGAGGACCGGATGTGTAAGCGCATACCTTATACAAACCTATAGAGTGCTGATGAGTGAGAGTGTGATGTTAGATATAAGACATCCTATAGTGAATAGTGAGCCGTAATCAAGTGCAACAGGGATATTTCACGTGACTATGGGAACCTGGAAGGTAAAGAAAGGGGAGAAAAAACTGTTAGACAAGGTAATCAGACATAATGTAACCAGTTGATCAGACATGATCACCTGGTTTGAGACCCCCTGCCTTACACTATATAGATATCATGTTCATTCCCCATCTATCTTGCTCAGGAGAGCATCTCCCTCCCCCGGCACCAAGAGCAGCTCATACTGAATTGTTACATTGACTAGTAACACTGCACACAGAAATGCACCTTAATATTCCACTGTTAACCCTTTCCTCCCAGCAGTAACACACAACTCCTCACCTTGATATCATGGTGATTTATGGTCAGAATGACTTCAATGCGATCAGTGATTTCTATTCTAGCTCTGCTCACATAGATTTTATATCCACACTCAACTATAGGCCGTTCTTCATATTTTGGGGGCTTTTAGTCAGATATACTAGTTTGTGCCTGTATAGTATTGGTGTAGATGGGAGTGTAGGGCATGGGTTACATGGCACTGTGGTGGAATACTGATGGGAGGTATTGGTGCTGTGTTTGATGCTTCTACTGGGTATTTTCCTACAAATACTGGAACAGCTCACTGCTTAGAATGATCCTTCCCAGCTCTATAATATATTATATATACCCCACAATGCAGGCTCACACACACATTTGTCTCAAGTGTGTTGTAGGGACACAGATACAGTCTTGGTCATGTGACTAAAGGCTACTTTACACACTGCGATATCGGTCCCGATATCGCTAGTGTGGGTACCCGCCCCCATCTGTTGCGCGACACGGGCAAATCGCTGCCCATGCCGCACAACACCGACCAGACCCGTCACACATACTTACCTGCCCGGCAACGTCGCTGTGTCCGGCGAACCGCCTCCTTTCTAAGGGGGCGGTCCGTGCGGCGTCACAGCGACGTCACTGAGCGACCGCCCAATAGCAGCGGAGGGGCGGAGATGAGTGGCCGGAACATCCCGCCCACCTCCTTCCTTCCTCATAGCGGCTGGGAGGCAGGTAAGGAGAGGTTCCTCGTTTCTGCGGTGTCACACGGAGCGATGTGTGCTACCGCAGGAGCGACGAACTACATCGTTACTGCTGCAGTAACGATAATCGAGAATGGAGACCCATGTCACCGATGAGCGATTTTGCACGTTTTTGCAACGATGCAAAATCGCTCATCGGTATCACACGCAGCAACATCGCTAATACGGCTGGATGTGCGTCACAAATTCCGTGACCCCAACGACTCCGCATTAGCGATGTCGCAGCGTGTAAAGCCCCCTTTAGTGGGAGTGGTGTACAGGGTCTTAGCAGTAAAGAGTATTCCATATTTCTGCCAGATACCCACAGAGATATTGAAATCTGAAAAAAGAGACTTCTGCTCATTGAAGGTAAGAACTGCTCACATAGCGTTCAACTCCACAGCAAACGAGTGTTCTAGCACTGGCATCTCAGCAGGGATATTCCCCTACTACACATGTGTGTCTAGGTCACTGTGACAGTTTACAGGACATAACTCAGGGCACCTAGACAGAAGGCAGAGGGACTACTTTCTATTTCTGGTGTAGAGCTTAGTACAATATATATATATTTATACTATTACATGGGACACATGTACCTTGTATTACCATTATTCGCTGTATATGAAGCCCTTTTCTCCGGGCATTATTTGTCTATAGCATTTTTCACGAACCTGAGGCAACTGAGAACCCTTCAGTGAAGGAATTCCACTAACCCTCACAATACCTACCAGGGGCCTCCCTGCAGTAACTCAGGTAGTTGTACCCATTCTCTTTCCGCATTCTATGTGTTCTTCTTCTTTCTTCTTTTTTTTCTTTTTTCTTCTTTTTATTTCTATCATGTAGTTCAGGGGTTTATAGATATATGTCCTGCATCTCATATTTCCTTTAGTGGTGCTTCTTACCCATTCTCATATCATTTACCCTAGTATTTCATGATCCTGAGGCGACTGAGAACCCTTTAATAAAGGAATCCTTTTTCACCTGAATTGTCAAGTGATACTTACCAGTGACTATCACGTAATGTTACAGGTAGTTCCATTTTCTTCCTCTTCTTTCTCTCCTTTCTTCTTTGTCACACGGTCCATTGTGTTATAGCCCACGTGTCATGATAACACTTGTACCATCTTTTCATTTAGATTCCACCTACAATTATTTACCGATTCCAGTTCTGGAATAGGCTTTCATCATCTACTCACTAGAATTCTCAAGTTCATAAGGTACTGAGACATATACATGTTCACACCATTATAAAGAACAAAGTATAAACATTGAGGTTTTTCTCACACCCATGTTCCTGTGTTCTTTGATATGATATGTGTTCATTTCCTTCACTATATAGGATTGCAAGTTTTCCATTTGTACCTTAATGGCAATGACGCTATACAATTGAACACATATCATCCTGTTATCCATATAGGTGTGTATTTACCTGCTTGACTATTTTTGGTTGTTTGATCCAGAATGTTTCTCCAGATAGGTCATGTGGAAATTTTCTTTCCTCAGTACAAATGTTTTCACTATGGCTTTGGAAAATTTTTTTGTATGTGCATCATGGTCATTTGACCCATTGTACTCTCAAGTAGCAATATATTGTACTGTTATGTTGTACTATGTACTAATTACGTGTTTATATGGTTTTGTAACCCTTTATGATCTTAGATAACTTTATCCTTGATAAAGACCTAAAAACAAGCTCGAAACGTTGGATGAATTATCCTTTTGCACAAATAAAGAATTTTCAGCATTCTAAGAGTTCTTTTCTTACGTTATTGATCACTATAGTGTGCCAGAGCTATTTCTATTGAATTGACTCTTATTTTTTCTGAGCACCTGCTATATACACAGTGAGCCAGACATATTCAATTTTCATTCAGAAGGCAGAGGGAAGCCTTAGCAGCTGAGCCTATATCTTGGCTTGTGAGCATTAGAACAGGCCGGCGATTACAGGGTAACATGAAAAATGTCCAGCTTGCATTATGACTAGAACATGACAATATCCTTTTAAGTACTAACCTATGATGCGTTCCTAAGTAGTTGATGTTATATGTTCTACATTTCATTTTCTGCATACTTTCCAAGTAGTAGAATTTGCTTTGATATAGGCAACTGGATTTTCACAATGAAAAGGCAAAGGATAACGCCCGAAAAAGACGCCATACATTATGTCAGTGCCATCACTGACAAACCTGGATTGACCATGAAATACATCAATCCCCTTAAAGGTGAGTTAAAACAAGTTTTAACTAAATTGCCTTAATATTGTCATGCATTAGAATGACTGTCTTAGGTAATGATAAATATTTTCTACAGGAAGAGGAGTGTTTGCTGAAACTGAAATCGAAAAAGGGAGTTTTGTTGCAGAATATCGAGGTGAGCTCACGTATGCACTTACGATGGTAGACAACTACTCGAGATTTATGGTTGTGGTACAAGTCAAAGATCTAATGGCCCATACTGCAGCGAAGGTCTTCCAAGCACACTTATGCAGACCTCATGGCTACTCAGAGAGAGTCCTCACAGATCAAGGCACTGCCTTTGAAGCGGAAATCTTCAAGGACTTCTGCAGCTTTTACCGATGCAGGAAGATGCGTACTACACCCTACCATGCTCAAACCAATGGTTATCAACCTGCTCAGGACTTTACCCCATATTCCAGATGTGGCCTTACAAGTGATTTATAGAGGGGTAACAATACGTTGGGATCATCGGATCTAATCTCCCTTTTTATACACCCTAAAATCTTGTTTGCGTTAGAATAAACAATAACATCATAAAGGTATAGCAGTACCGTTTCAAAGTTTCGGTGTCCCAAGCAGCATTCCATCAGCCTCTGGAAGGTTCCTGGCAAATTGCACAGCTCGAAGGGCATGCTTTTGAACTCGCAGAGACCCATCGGGGTGGCAAAGGCGGTCTTCTCCCGGTCTGCCTCAGCAACGGACACTTGCCAATAGTGACTAGTGAGATCAAGGGTAGAAAAATAATTTGCAGTTGTCAATGCAGCTAGCTATTGCTCAATACAGGGGAGTGGTGCTGTCCTTCTTCTTTAACAGGACCAACGGAGCTGCCCAGAGGCTACAACTGTCACGGATAACCCCAGCCTCCTTCATGTTGCTCAACATGTCCTTGGTACACTGGTAATGTGCAGGTAGATTTGGCTTATATCTCTCTTTGATGGGTGGGTGTGCACTTGTGGGGATGTAGTGTTTGACCCCTTTTATTTTTCAAAAGTCTAGCGGATGTTTGCTGAAGACTTGCTCGTATTCTTGCACTAGCCTGTAGACCCCCTTCTTGTGATGTGAAGGTGTGGAGTCAGTGCCTACGTGTAATTCCTTACACCACTCCTCTGGCTGACTTGGTGAGCTGTCACTGAATGGGTGGGCTGAAGCAATGGTGGATGCTGCTGTTTGGATAGCATGTGTATCTACTGAGAACAGCTTATCAATGGTGGCAAATCGGAGCAGCTTAATCTTTTGCTCTCCGCAGTTCAACACTCTCATGGGCACTCTTCCCTTCCATATTAATGAATAAAACTATGATGTAAATAGCATATAGATACCCCACAAATGCAGATAAAAGTAGGTTATGGGAAAAGGGGGAAGAGAGAAACAGGAAAATAGTGGAATAAAGTATACCTTCCAGGTGGGAGAGGAAATGGCAGCACAGCCAGTGGAGGTGAAGCAAGGGGAGCCTGCAACTAAAGAGTTGAGAGCGTTATCACATGGTGACTGAGCCTGATTGTAACGGGAGCATAGAGGTGCCGATCCTGTCTTACCTGCGTTGGTGTAGAAGTGGGTGTCCTGTGGTGGAGTCAGCTATGTGCAGTGCTGGCCGTGGGTTCTTTTATGTGCGACCGTAGTAATAGCTGTGCCCACTTCCTGTATGGGAGTGGAATGCAGTGAGGCTAATGGAACGCACGCCTGCGCATTTGTGTTTAACGTCGCGCATGTGCAGAACGGAGAAAAGGCTGCGCTCACTTCCTAATGAAAGGGAGTGAGACGCAGCTGGGAAGGGAAGGGAAAAGATTAGGGTTTGGGGATGATGAAAGGGCTTTCTACGGGCAAGGATGGCAAAGGGTGGCAGTGACGGAAAGTCAGGCAGATGGTCCTGTCCTGTCCTGTCCGTCCGTCTTTTTGTATCATGAATTGGAAAGACTGCAAGGGGGAGGGGAGGTGCTTGTGCCCAAAAGGAGGAGTTATTCAGATTCATTGCAGTGGGCGGCGGCTGCAAAAAGCACCATTCTCCTTGTTTTTGCTCTGCAAAACAGCCTTTTCAAGGGTTTGGCTTGGGTGACAAAATGTCTTCTGTAGGCGTGGGTTTGTCTCCCTCTCCCTAAGATGTGTCCGGTATAGGCCAGGGTGCCACTCAAGGCCGTAACCAATTCGGGTTATAGCTTCTCGGCCTTTTGGCTAAGATCAAGTGTAGTTTCGGAGGACGCTACCTTGGTCGGTACTGGAAGGTGCCTGGGATTGCACGTCTGCCGGCCTTGAGGGAGTGTGTGCGCCTTCTGGTGACACATAGCCCTCTTGTGCCTGGACGGTTCCCAGGCAACGGGAGGCGATCACCTTTGTTATTTTGAAGTCCTACTGATAAACAGAAAAAAAATGAAAATCCAGTTGCCTATATCAAAGCAAATTCTACTACTTGTAAAGTATGCAGAAAATGAAATGTAGAACATATAACATCAACTGCTTAGGAACGCATCATAGGTTAGTACTTAAAAGGATATTGTCATGTTCTAGTCATAATGCAAGCTGGACATTTTTCATGTTACCCTGTAATCGCCGGCCTGTTCTAATGCTCACAAGCCAAGATATAGGCTCAGCTGCTAAGGCTTCCCTCTGCCTTCTGAATGAAAATTGAATATGTCTGGCTCACTGTGTATATAGCAGGTGCTCAGAAAAAATAAGAGTCAATTCAATAGAAATAGCTCTGGCACACTATAGTGATCAATAACGTAAGAAAAGAACTCTTAGAATGCTGAAAATTCTTTATTTGTGCAAAAGGATAATTCATCCAACGTTTCGAGCTTGTTTTTAGGTCTTTATCAAGGATAAAGTTATCTAAGATCATAAAGGGTTACAAAACCATATAAACACGTAATTAGTACATAGTACAACATAACAGTACAATATATTGCTACTTGAGAGTACAATGGGTCAAATGACCATGATGCACATACAAAAAAATTTTCCAAAGCCATAGTGAAAACATTTGTACTGAGGAAAGAAAATTTCCACATGACCTATCTGGAGAAACATTCTGGATCAAACAACCAAAAATAGTCAAGCAGGTAAATACACACCTATATGGATAACAGGATGATATGTGTTCAATTGTATAGCGTCATTGCCATTAAGGTACAAATGGAAAACTTGCAATCCTATATAGTGAAGGAAATGAACACATATCATATCAAAGAACACAGGAACATGGGTGTGAGAAAAACCTCAATGTTTATACTTTGTTCTTTATAATGGTGTGAACATGTATATGTCTCAGTACCTTATGAACTTGAGAATTCTAGTGAGTAGATGATGAAAGCCTATTCCAGAACTGGAATCGGTAAATAATTGTAGGTGGAATCTAAATGAAAAGATGGTACAAGTGTTATCATGACACGTGGGCTATAACACAATGGACCGTGTGACAAAGAAGAAAGGAGAGAAAGAAGAGGAAGAAAATGGAACTACCTGTAACATTACGTGATAGTCACTGGTAAGTATCACTTGACAATTCAGGTGAAAAAGGATTCCTTTATTAAAGGGTTCTCAGTCGCCTCAGGATCATGAAATACTAGGGTAAATGATATGAGAATGGGTAAGAAGCACCACTAAAGGAAATATGAGATGCAGGACATATATCTATAAACCCCTGAACTACATGATAGAAATAAAAAGAAGAAAAAAGAAAAAAAAGAAGAAAGAAGAAGAACACATAGAATGCGGAAAGAGAATGGGTACAACTACCTGAGTTACTGCAGGGAGGCCCCTGGTAGGTATTGTGAGGGTTAGTGGAATTCCTTCACTGAAGGGTTCTCAGTTGCCTCAGGTTCGTGAAAAATGCTATAGACAAATAATGCCCGGAGAAAAGGGGTTCATATACAGCGAATAATGGTAATACAAGGTACATGTGTCCCATGTAATAGTATAAATATATATATATGCTCTACACTAGAAATAGAAAGTAGTCCCTCTGCCTTCTGTCTAGGTGCCCTGAGTTATGTCCTGTAAACTGTCACAGTGACCTAGACACACATGTGTAGTAGGGGAATATCCCTGCTGAGATGCCAGTGCTAGAGCACTCGTTTGCTGTGGAGTTGAACGCTATGTGAGTAGTTCTTACCTTCAATGAGCAGAAGTCTCTTTTTTCAGATTTCAATATCTCTGTGGGTATCTGGCAGAAATATGGAATACTCTTTACTGCTAAGACCCTGTACACCACTCCCACTAAAGGGGGCTTTACACGCTGCGACATCGCTAATGCGGAGTCGTTGGGGTCACGGAATTTGTGACGCACATCCGGCCGCATTAGCGATGTTGCTGCGTGTGATACCGATGAGCGATTTTGCATCGTTGCAAAAACGTGCAAAATCGCTCATCGGTGACATGGGTCTCCATTCTCGATTATCGTTACTGCAGCAGTAACGATGTAGTTCGTCGCTCCTGCGGTAGCACACATCGCTCCGTGTGACACCGCAGAAACGAGGAACCTCTCCTTACCTGCCTCCCAGCCGCTATGAGGAAGGAAGGAGGTGGGCGGGATGTTCCGGCCACTCATCTCCGCCCCTCCGCTGCTATTGGGCCGTCGCTCAGTGACGTCGCTGTGACGCCGCACGGACCGCCCCCTTAGAAAGGAGGCGGTTCGCCGGACACAGCGACGTCGCCGGGCAGGTAAGTATGTGTGACGGGTCTGGTCGGTGTTGTGCGGCATGGGCAACGATTTGCCCGTGTCGCGCAACAGATGGGGGCAGGTACCCACACTAGCGATATCGGGACCGATATCGCAGTGTGTAAAGTAGCCTTTAGTCACATGACCAAGACTGTATCTGTGTCCCTACAACACACTTGAGACAAATGTGTGTGTGAGCCTGCATTGTGGGGTATATATAATATATTATAGAGCTGGGAAGGATCATTCTAAGCAGTGAGCTGTTCCAGTATTTGTAGGAAAATACCCAGTAGAAGCATCAAACACAGCACCAATACCTCCCATCAGTATTCCACCACAGTGCCATGTAACCCATGCCCTACACTCCCATCTACACCAATACTATACAGGCACAAACTAGTATATCTGACTAAAAGCCCCCAAAATATGAAGAACGGCCTATAGTTGAGTGTGGATATAAAATCTATGTGAGCAGAGCTAGAATAGAAATCACTGATCGCATTGAAGTCATTCTGACCATAAATCACCATGATATCAAGGTGAGGAGTTGTGTGTTACTGCTGGGAGGAAAGGGTTAACAGTGGAATATTAAGGTGCATTTCTGTGTGCAGTGTTACTAGTCAATGTAACAATTCAGTATGAGCTGCTCTTGGTGCCGGGGGAGGGAGATGCTCTCCTGAGCAAGATAGATGGGGAATAAACATGATATCTATATAGTGTAAGGCAGGGGGTCTCAAACCAGGTGATCATGTCTGATCAACTGGTTACATTATGTCTGATTACCTTGTCTAACAGTTTTTTCTCCCCTTTCTTTACCTTCCAGGTTCCCATAGTCACGTGAAATATCCCTGTTGCACTTGATTACGGCTCACTATTCACTATAGGATGTCTTATATCTAACATCACACTCTCACCCATCAGCACTCTATAGGTTTGTATAAGGTATGCGCTTACACATCCGGTCCTCCATAGGTATTTCCACTTATGTAACACTATCCCTATGATCACTCATAACTCATACCCTTGTAGTCAATTACAGCCTCCTCTCTCCCCCCTCCCCTTCTCCCTTTCCATCTATAATTTTGCCAGTACAATATTAGTTTACATTAGGCACACACTCACATATTCCTTTCCTTAGTGATTTATTGTAATTCACATTCACATACAATTCTCTATGCCTGCCCCATTACTACATTCATACCTACTTGACCCTATCCTGATACCCCTTGTCTCACCTTGTTGGTCCCTACACCTGTTATCATGTCCTTTCCTGTGTCTGTCTTGTCACACAACACATTTTAGCATATAACTTGTGCTCCTTATTACCTGTCCTGCCTATTAGAATTATGTCCATTATGTCCATGCATGGCCCAATGAATCAAGTCTGTACTTCATATTCATGGTTTAAGCCTTTGGGTTCCAATGTGCCCAGAGTATATATCCAGAAAGATTCCCTTTCTTTGAGCTTCCTAATTCTATTGCCTCCTCTGCGTATGGCTTGGACATGTTCGATGACTTGGAATCTTAATTGGATCACTGTGTGATTATGCGTCACAAAATGGTGTGGGACTGGTAATAGAATCTGCTTACAATGTATTGTTGACTTGTGTTTAGCTCAAAGAAAGAGAATCTTTCTGGATATGTACTCTGGGCATATTAGAACCCAAGGGCTTAAACCGTGAATATGAAGTAAAGACTTGATTCATTGGGCCGTGCACCATGTCACCAAGTGTCCAATTGCATTGTCCAATGGCTCACAATGGTTATGCGTTTTCATTGGATGGATAATCGAAGCCATGTTTTTTTCCTTTCTGTTGGGTTTGTTGTGTGAGTAGCCTATAGGATTAAGTTGGTTACCGCAGGCAGTGGATTTAACTTCCTGTCTTTGGTCCAGTGGTAGATGGATTGTCTGGTCTATGAGCTGTTATTGGTTTGAATGCAGGTGAATGCCCATGGGCTGCTTATGACTGTGTAAAATAGTATTGATTCATGATGGATTTCAGACTACATGTAGATATCTTCAGTCTTTCTATCCACATCATTTAAATGAACATTATCCATGCAGCTTGAAATCCATCCAATAAGAGAAGCAACCTTGTACAACCAATCTGATAAGGGCACAGTATATCCTAAGGGAAGGTTATGGCTATAAAAGGGGACTTCTTGGAGTCACCAGGTTGTTGATGGATGTTGCATGATCTAGTCTAAGCTCTTAGGAGCTGGCTAGGGGATCAGAACCAGGATGCCTTGTGGACTCGGTCTAGGGACTTTGGCTTCAACTAGAGGATCACTTGGCTACATGGCTTCAATCTAGGGGCTCCAATTCCGATTGGAGATCATAACCGCAATCTAGGGATTTCGACTCCGGCTGCCAGGATTATACCATATCATCATACCAGAGACTACTTAAGGAAGAAACCCAGGTTGGACAATTTTGTCACCTGGCTACAGACTTTGCAGACCTCAGCCAGCTTCCTAAATCTGGCGCTATTCTATTGTCGGTGGGTGCCCGACAAATTACACAGCTATGTAAAATTTTGGTTTATGAAACTTCAAATCCAGTGACTGATTATTATGTTTTCTAATGTCCTGATTTAAAAAAAAAAATAAATATTTTTTTTTAACCATCAAATATTGATTTTGTACAATCCATGTGTGAAGTTACATACAAGTGACATGAACAAGAAAAATACTTATTGTAACCAAAAATATTCACAATTTTATATATAAAATACATTTATTTATTGTACAGTCATTCTGCAACTTTATTAGAAATTTATTCTTGCACTTTTTCCTTTTCTCTAGATCCCCCTTTTCTCTTATAGAAGGCCTGTGGATCTTCTCTGTGAAGCATCCGGCAATCATGTTCACGTTTCATTTACTTTGGTATCGTCGTTCCATCTCCTTGATATTCCGATGAAAACCTTCTTGTTCTTCCCACCAGCACCAAGGTTTTCAGACAAGTAGTCCAAATAGGAATGTAAAAAATGTAACTTCAAATTCATTAGACAACCCAAGGCTTTGAAACGTTTCAGCATGTTCTCCACGATGGACTTAAATTTTGATTCTTTGTTGTTACCTAGAAACGTATTTATTGCTTCTTTCAAAGAGTCCCAAGCCCTTTTTTCAACAGTTTTCATTATTGTTTAAAACACGTCATCCTTCATTCATGGGTTTCTGAATATCCGAACCCACAAAAATGCTTTTGTGCTGCCCCTGTGCCAGCAGCCGCCGTTGGTCGGATCCAGACCTTCTAAGAGAGTGGCTCGACCCGGGGGTCTCGCGGACATGTCGAATAAAAGGAGGAATGTAGATGTATGGGCTAGGCCGTATTAAGTTTGTGACGCCACCAACGGTGTGTGGTGAGGTGGGACACCACCGCTGCCGTTATGGGATACCCGGGAGAGATGTAGTGGCAGCTGGATGTTAACCCCTCCGTGTGTAGGGATGATTGCCCCGGGGCCCAGTGTCTTTGTGCAGGGTATGGTGATGGCAAGGGCCGGCGCGCCTGAGCAAGCAGGGGGATGTTTGGTTACTCACAGTAAATGAATCACACGAGTCTTTCGGTAAACCAAAGGTGCTGGTGGCCTGCCGCCCCGGCCGGTTGCATTCAGGTCCCCCACCCAGGCTGGTGGTCGCTGTCCTTTACTCTGCACTTGTTTTTGTGTATGGTGGACTGCCTGGTCTGGAACTCAGGAGTCCGCTCCCGGCTGGATATGGCCTAAGGAGCCGTGCCCGCAGGCGCTGGCCCGTGGGATCTAAGGGCCCTGGCGGTGGCCTTATCCCTATCAGTGGGCTGTTGTCTTCTTTGAGGGACTTTAGGTGGGATAGGACCTATAATCCTGCCCTCAATCATTTAATTAGCTAGGCCGCTGTTTTCGGTCCTGGCTTCAGGGTCCTAGGTGACTAGGGTTTCAGGTCGGCTGTGTGTTTCCTAAGTGAGGAAAGGTGTTGTGCGGGGGCCTATCTGTAACTACCTGGTTTTGCCAGGGCATCACACCTTCCTTCAGACTTGATTCTGACAGTCCCTGAAACTTGGTACACAGGTACTTAAACATCTCTCCTTCTTTCAGTAGCGCTTTCACAAACAGCTTCATCAGTCCAAGCTTACAGTGGAGTGGTGGCAAGAGAACTTTAGGTGGGATCAACTAAGCTTTATGCAACAATGTTCTTGAGTCCCGGTTACAAAGATGTTCTTGTTGGCCAATTTTTTTTGCTCCAGTGAAGAGTCCTAACCTGGCTTTCCAATTCACACAAAAAGCATGTGTTCTGCCTTCTTTTACGTAATGCTGTGAATCTCTAGCATACAGCTAAACCCTAGTTCACATTTCAAATAAACAGACTGTGGAGTTCAATAGCCTTGATTTATTAGCTGGTAACGTGAACTTGATTGCAGTATACATGGAATATACAGTGAATATAGGAATATCCAAGATGCAGTTGAAGACAGAATACGGTATATCCAAGATACTGTTTTATACGGGTAAAAACTATAACAAGAAAATGATTACAGTCAGTACAGTGTTAATACAGAGTTAACATAGCATAACAGTACATGAGATGCAGTTCTTACGAGAATGTAGGTGAAAGGTCACTGCATCTGCAATACATAGAAATCTTATCTAGACAAACAAGACAGGGATGACACTAAAGGTGTAGAAGTACAATGTACAATGCATTTACTACACTCTTCCATCTAGGATTCTATCACTAACACATGTAATTTGCTTTGCTCACCGGATTACACTAGGCAGGGGTGAATGTACAGAGAGGTAAGTCGGCATGTCCTTTCCTGACAAATCCAAAGAGAAAATGGCTGCAGGCTTCTTCTCAGCTCAGGGAGGCATTCCTTACCCAGAATACATTTAGCTTAAAGGGAAACTCAGCAATTCAAAAGAATAACAATGACCTCTAGGGGTTGTAACAGAAATTTTAATGAATGACTATTAGCAGGCTGCCATGAGGCAGAACAGCATGGGTATTTAATATATCCTCCTTGCTGCCCAAGAAGCAATGAGAACATTTTTAGACCACCACATATTGACCATCCATGCTCCTTGTAGTTAAGTTTCTTGAGAATAAAGTCTAAATTCTCACAGCTTTCTTCCAAGTGCATAGCATGTGTGACGCCCTGGACTAGCCAGGTAGTCACAAACACAAAATCACACACACCCCCTCCCCTGGATAGTCTACATCAGTCACACAAAATCCTTGTTGCCTCCTCCAGGGTCTGATGTCCACACCAGGTGGGGCGGAGCCAGGCGGTTGGCCCCACCCACCGAGGAGTTCACAGGCCTGGAGGCGGGAAAAAGCAGTTAGTTTAGTTTTGTAGTGGAAAGTGAGAGGACAGAAACTGTTAGTGTCTGGGTAGGAGCCCAGGCACTGTCAGCAAGGTCGGCAGACGGTGGTGGCCGTCTGCAGGAGGTGGTACAAGTCAGCTGAACCGTAGGACCGGGGACGGGCGGTGACCCGAAGGGAACTGAACCGGTGAGCGGATCTGTACCAAGCACAAAGGCAGGGCCATTGGACCCTGACCAGGCTAGGAGCCGCCGACAATGGTCAAATCCGAGAGTGACCGGAATCCCAGGGGTTCCCTAACACCCAAGACCCGACAGAAGGCAACCGTCCACACCGTGAGGATAAAAAGCCACCGCCATAGGCTAGAGATCCAAGGGCCAGCGCCTGCGGGCAAACGGGCTCCCTCGGTACGTACACCCCAGCCATCCAGCCTCCCCGTACCGCCACCGGGCCCCGGGATCACCAACCCCTACCCACGGAGGGGGAACCAACATCCTAGCTGCTCCCTGCCATCGCTCCCGGGATCCCCGTCACCAGCAGTGGTGGTGCCCATTATCACCACGACCTGTGGGTGACGTCACTAACTATCTCCCCAAACAAACCACCCCCTTTTCACTCGTGGGCGAGGAGCGCTGCTCGAGTCCCCGGATCTGGCCCTCCGCTCGAGCCACCGAGCAGCAGCAGCAGCAGAAGTCCCCGAACCCGAGCGTAGCGTGCGTGGCCCCTCTGCCCGCGACACATGCCCTACACACACTGAAGAATACTTACTGCCATTGAGCAGTAGCACAGCTTTCAGACTTTTTGGATGAAACAATGACGTGTCTCCACTCGCTCACATTGTACTTAATGTTACATTTTCCATCAGCACAGGAACATCGCTTGAATACACTAGAGCACCATCTTCAGAAAAGTATGGAGGGAATCTTTTCAGAATTCTAACCTTTTGGAAACCTATTGTCACGCTCTCCGGGTCCCCTGCTCTGCCCCCCGGCTCACCTGCCACGCTCCCCGGCTTCCCTGCTTCGCTCCCCGGCTCCTCTGGCAGACATCCCCCGCTCCACGGTCTCCAGCCTCCACCACCTGCGGTCCCCAGGCGGCCCGGTCCCCACTCCCGGCGCCCGTCGGCAGCCCTGCTCCAGGCCGGCTCCCCTGCTTCCTATACACCGCTCCCTGCCCTGGCTTCTGGCACCCGGGCCTCGCGCATGCGCATTAGGGCGCGCGCGCGGTCATTGACCCTCTCTTAAAGGGCCAGCGTCCACTGACAGGAAATTGAACACACAGGTACAGGGTATAAAGGGGTTTAATGTCCAAGTGGGCGGGGCCTGTTCTTCGTGTTTCCTAAGCTAGGAGTCAGGTCTCCTTGTGTCTCTGTGATATACTTACCTATCTCTCTTCTAGAGCCGCTCCTGCCTCGCCATCCGGTCCTGCCGATTCCCGAACCCCGAACGCTGACTATCTGCCATCCCGTCAGTCCGTACCATCTCTGATCCCTGTGGTGACCCGTCCTCTCGCTCCATCGGTTCCGGACTCTGCCTGACATCTCGGCCTCCGAACCTGAGCTCCGTCACCCGGACTACCATCAGTGACTCCGTGGTCCCAGGGACTTCTCCATTCCACTCTTTTGCACGGACTGTCCTGCTACCCGTAGTGCTCCGGCTACCGGACCCCTTGCCTTCATTAAGGTGTTCGGCCCAGTGGATCCACCTCCTGGGTCTGCCCGTCCACCTGGCCCTAACACCTATAGAATCAGTGTTTGTGAAAAAACTGTACGTGATGATATTTTTTCAATATTTTTACTGAGTCCAATGATCAAAAGTATGAAAAAAATCACATCTTTCAAAAATTTTTACCCTTGGAAACCTGTGTTATTATTACTATGCACGAGCCCTAAATTGTCTGAAAAACAACAAATATGCTGGTTGGATAGACCTTGACCCAACAATTCAACGGCCACAATTAAGGAGAAAAGTGCTAAGAGAGTTAAATTTGCCCCTGAAATAACCCATGATACGGGCCAAGGAGGGACACACCATTTTGATCCGAAAATAGCCCAACACCATGAGAGACGGGCAAATCCGTGAAAAGACAAAGTTCCAAGCTACAACTGACGCAGGATCTACAGCACATACGCCCATTGTAATTGTTCATGATTTCCGGCCACTACGCATTTCAGCCTTCAGGGACCTGGTAATTCGAATGCTATGTCCAGGAGTAGAGATGAGCGAACCGGTCCCGGTTCGGCTCGAGGTCGGTTCGCCGAACGGAGCTCCCGTTCGAGTTCGGCTCGTCGAACGTTCGACGAACCGAACTCGAGCCAATAGGAAACAATGGCAGGCAATCACAAACACAGTAAAACACCTAGAAAACACCCTCAAAGGTGTCCAAAAGGTGACAAACAACTCACAACACAACACAAACACATGGGAAAGTGACAAGGACATATACTCATGCGAAAACAAAACAGCTGGACAAGGAAAAAGAGGAGGACACACAGATATAGGCATGGCACGCCATTCTAAAATCATGTAAAACACCGCAAGGTGACTCCAAGCGGAGTCTCCCTTTTTTCCAAAAATTGGGCCCCACACACACCCACCCATTCAGTGGCAGCAGTTGTGCCCCAGTTGTACACTTCACAGCTACATTTGCATCAAGCACATTCAAAAATACGCTATTCTTAACCGTCCCCAGGATGACACCGGGGTAGGTAGCAAAGTCTTTCCTGATCCCAGCTCTGTTCATCTTGGCTTCAAGCACATTCAAAAATACGCCATTCTTATCCGTCCCCAGGATGACATCGGGGTAGGTAGATAAAGTTTTTGCTGACCATGACTTGTTCATCTTGGCTTCTTTTAAAAACACAGCAAGCAAGGGTTACTCCAAGCGGAGTCTCCCTTTTTTCCAAAAATTGGGCCACACAGACACCCACCCCATCAGTGGCAGCACTTGGGCCCTAGTTGCAAACAGGATGTTTTGATTTGCATCAAGCACATTCAAAAATACGCCATAATTAACCGTCCCCAGGATGACACCGGGGTAGGTAGCAAAGTCTTTCCTGATCCCAGCTCTGTTCATCTTGGCTTCTTTTAAAAACACAGCAAGCAAGGGTTACTCCAAGCGGAGTCTCCCTTTTTTCCAAAAATTGGGCCACACAGACACCCACCCCATCAGTGGCAGCACTTGGGCCCTAGTTGCAAACAGGATGTTTTGATTTGCATCAAGCACATTCAAAAATACGCCATAATTAACCGTCCCCAGGATGACACCGGGGTAGGTAGCAAAGTCTTTCCTGATCCCAGCTCTGTTCATCTTGGCTTCTTTTAAAAACACAGCAAGCAAGGGTTACTCCAAGCGGAGTCTCCCTTTTTTCCAAAAATTGGGCCACACAGACACCCACCCCATCAGTGGCAGCACTTGGGCCCTAGTTGCAAACAGGATGTTTTGATTTGCATCAAGCACATTCAAAAATACGCCATTCTTATCCGTCCCCAGGATGACACCGGGGTAGGTAGATAAAGTCTTTGCTGACCCATGACTTGTTCATCTTGGCTTCTTTTAAAAACACAGCAAGCAAGGGTTACTCCAAGCGGAGTCTCCCTTTTTTCCAAAAATTGGGCCACACAGACACCCACCCCATCAGTGGCAGCACTTGGGCCCTAGTTGCAAACAGGATGTTTTGATTTGCATCAAGCACATTCCAAAATTCGCCATAATTAACCGTCCCCAGGATGACACCGGGGTAGGTAGCAAAGTCTTTCCTGATCCCAGCTCTGTTCATCTTGGCTTCTTTTAAAAACACAGCAAGCAAGGGTTACTCCAAGCGGAGTCTCCCTTTTTTCCAAAAATTGGGCCACACAGACACCCACCCCATCAGTGGCAGCACTTGGGCCCTAGTTGCAAACAGGATGTTTTGATTTGCATCAAGCACATTCAAAAATACGCCATAATTAACCGTCCCCAGGATGACACCGGGGTAGGTAGCAAAGTCTTTCCTGATCCCAGCTCTGTTCATCTTGGCTTCTTTTAAAAACACAGCAAGCAAGGGTTACTCCAAGCGGAGTCTCCCTTTTTTCCAAAAATTGGGCCACACAGACACCCACCCCATCAGTGGCAGCACTTGGGCCCTAGTTGCAAACAGGATGTTTTGATTTGCATCAAGCACATTCAAAAATACGCCATAATTAACCGTCCCCAGGATGACACCGGGGTAGGTAGCAAAGTCTTTCCTGATCCCAGCTCTGTTCATCTTGGCTTCTTTTAAAAACACAGCAAGCAAGGGTTACTCCAAGCGGAGTCTCCCTTTTTTCCAAAAATTGGGCCCCACACACACCCACCCCTTCAGTGGCAGCAGTTGTGCCCCAGTTGTACACTTCACAGCTACATTTGCATCAAGCACATTCAAAAATACGCTATTCTTAACCGTCCCCAGGATGACACCGGGGTAGGTAGCAAAGTCTTTCCTGATCCCAGCTCTGTTCATCTTGGCTTCTTTTAAAAACACAGCAAGCAAGGGTTACTCCAAGCGGAGTCTCCCTTTTTTCCAAAAATTGGGCCACACAGACACCCACCCCATCAGTGGCAGCACTTGGGCCCTAGTTGCAAACAGGATGTTTTGATTTGCATCAAGCACATTCAAAAATACGCCATAATTAACCGTCCCCAGGATGACACCGGGGTAGGTAGCAAAGTCTTTCCTGATCCCAGCTCTGTTCATCTTGGCTTCTTTTAAAAACACAGCAAGCAAGGGTTACTCCAAGCGGAGTCTCCCTTTTTTCCAAAAATTGGGCCACACAGACACCCACCCCATCAGTGGCAGCACTTGGGCCCTAGTTGCAAACAGGATGTTTTGATTTGCATCAAGCACATTCAAAAATACGCCATAATTAACCGTCCCCAGGATGACACCGGGGTAGGTAGCAAAGTCTTTCCTGATCCCAGCTCTGTTCATCTTGGCTTCTTTTAAAAACACAGCAAGCAAGGGTTACTCCAAGCGGAGTCTCCCTTTTTTCCAAAAATTGGGCCCCACACACACCCACCCCTTCAGTGGCAGCAGTTGTGCCCCAGTTGTACACTTCACAGCTACATTTGCATCAAGCACATTCAAAAATACGCTATTCTTAACCGTCCCCAGGATGACACCGGGGTAGGTAGCAAAGTCTTTCCTGATCCCAGCTCTGTTCATCTTGGCTTCTTTTAAAAACACAGCAAGCAAGGGTTACTCCAAGCGGAGTCTCCCTTTTTTCCAAAAATTGGGCCACACAGACACCCACCCCATCAGTGGCAGCACTTGGGCCCTAGTTGCAAACAGGATGTTTTGATTTGCATCAAGCACATTCAAAAATACGCCATAATTAACCGTCCCCAGGATGACACCGGGGTAGGTAGCAAAGTCTTTCCTGATCCCAGCTCTGTTCATCTTGGCTTCTTTTAAAAACACAGCAAGCAAGGGTTACTCCAAGCGGATTCTCCCTTTTTTCCAAAAATTGGGCCCCACACACACCCACCCCTTCAGTGGCAGCAGTTGTGCCCCAGTTGTACACTTCACAGCTACATTTGCATCAAGCACATTCAAAAATACGCTATTCTTAACCGTCCCCAGGATGACACCGGGGTAGGTATGTCCAGGAGTAGAGATGAGCGAACCGGTCCAGGTTCGGCTCGAGGTCGGTTCGCCGAACGGAGCTCCCGTTCGAGTTCGGCTCGTCGAACGTTCGACGAACCGAACTCGAGCCAATAGGAAACAATGGCAGGCAATCACAAACACAGTAAAACACCTAGAAAACACCCTCAAAGGTGTCCAAAAGGTGACAAACAACTCACAACACAACACAAACACATGGGAAAGTGACAAGGACATATACTCATGCGAAAACAAAACAGCTGGACAAGGAAAAAGAGGAGGACACACAGATATAGGCATGGCACGCCATTCTAAAATCATGTAAAACACCGCAAGGTGACTCCAAGAGGAGTCTCCCTTTTTTCCAAAAATTGGGCCCCACACACACCCACCCCTTCAGTGGCAGCAGTTGTGCCCCAGTTGTACACTTCACAGCTACATTTGCATCAAGCACATTCAAAAATACGCTATTCTTAACCGTCCCCAGGATGACACCGGGGTAGGTAGCAAAGTCTTTCCTGATCCCAGCTCTGTTCATCTTGGCTTATTTTAAAAACACAGCAAGCAAGGGTTACTCCAAGCGGAGTCTCCCTTTTTTCCAAAAATTGGGCCACACAGACACCCACCCCATCAGTGGCAGCACTTGGGCCCTAGTTGCAAACAGGATGTTTTGATTTGCATCAAGCAAATTCAAAAATACGCCATAATTAACCGTCCCCAGGATGACACCGGGGTAGGTAGCAAAGTCTTTCCTGATCCCAGCTCTGTTCATCTTGGCTTCTTTTAAAAACACAGCAAGCAAGGGTTACTCCAAGCGGAGTCTCCCTTTTTTCCAAAAATTGGGCCACACAGACACCCACCCCATCAGTACTTTACCCTCCACACCAGTCCCAAGCTGGAAGCACTGCAGCACTGCCTCGGCGAAGCGGCAACAGGCTGTGCTGCAGCTAATCTGCATAGGTGACAAACCCCACAATGCAGAAGAGGTGTGGACAGCTCTAAAACAGCATGCAGATCACTGGCTCACACCTCTGAACCTAAAGCCAGGAAAGGTTGTGTGTGACAATGGCCGGAACCTGGTGGCGGCTTTGAGGCGAGGCCAGCTGACACATGTTCCATGCGTGGCCCATGTGCTCAACCTCGTGGTTCAGCGGTTTCTAAACTCATACCCAGAGCTGTCTGATCTGCTGGTAAAAGTTCGCCGCCTGTCTGCACATTTTCGAAAGTCACCTACTGCTTCAGCCGGCCTTGCCGGCTTTCAGCGTCATTTGCATCTTCCGGCTCACAGACTGGTGTGTGATGTCCCCACGCATTGCTGATATGTGCCCGTTCAAGTGTCTCGGGAATTTTCAACAGATCCGTCCGAAGGTGGATGGCCCCTTATTATGTCACGAGGATGGGTCCTTTTTATCGAGATACCAATTTGTGAGTGTTTTTAGGGCATGTTTGAAGTCGTTGGGGTTAGATCCGAAGTCTTTCGGATTGGGGCAGCGAAGGAGGCCTCTATATGCGGCCTACCGGAGGAGACAGTTAAGCAGATTGGTAGGTGGAAGTCGCAGCGCTTTAAGTCGTATGTACGTCCCCAGGTGGTTGTTGGCAATTGAGGGGAAAAGGGGGGGGTATTAGGGTAGCAATGGGGGGGGTGAGAGTGTGTGTTTTTTGTCAATTTGGTTTGGTGAGGCAATAAAATGGTGTCGTCTGTACATTTTGTATTGCAGAAGCACCCCCCCTTCCTTCCCTGGTCTGGATCCTTGGCCACTCTTATGTGTATTGGGGAGCCCGACGAGCGGACGCGAGATGGAACGGGAGACAGCTAGGTTTTGAGAAGGACCTGGCTCTCGTGCGATGGCTCGGTGTTCGGGGGTTAGGGTGGAACAGGGTGTTGCAGGAGGTGCATAGATACGCCCGGTTGGACAGACCTCCTGACATCTTAGTGTTGCATGCCGGGGGGAATGATTTGGGTGGGCGTCCTTTTCGAATCTTGATAACGGACATCAAACATGATTTGTTACGGTTATGGGTGTCGTTTCCAGGTCTAACGATAGTCTGGTCGGAGATAGTAGCGAGAAAGAGTTGGCAGAAAGCGCGGTCAGTTGACAGGTTGAACAAGGCGCGGGCGAAGGTTAATAGGGCGATCTCGAAGTTTGTTAGTCGGAACGGGGGTATAGCAATACGGCATGTTGAGTTGGAAAGGACGGAAGAGGAATTTTGGTTGGCTGACGGGGTACACCTTAATGCGGTGGGAACTGACTTATGGGCTCTTGGCTTGCAGGGAGGTATTGAGAGGGCCCTTTGCTTGCGGGGGGTCTCAGGCACTTGAAGGGTTTCAAGGTGCCTTCGTTGTGGTGTTGTTTATTGGTGGGTCCTTGAAGTTGGTTTAAAATTGGTTCGGGGATTCATCCGGGTATGGATCCCCTCATTGGCAGAATTGATGGTCCCCTAGTGATTTTGGGGGGGAACCCCGACGGGGTATGTCGGGGCCCCTGGGGGTGTGGTTGGGGTTGACGGAGGATTAACCCTAACCATTTGGTGCTACTGAGTCAGTGTGGGTAACGGCTGGGAGCAAGTTGAGGTTTTTTATTGCTCGGTTATGGGAATCACCAGGGTTTTGGTAGCTTCAAGGACCTTACCACATTGCAAATTTTATTGGTTATGTATTCTTGTTAATAAAATGGCTGCTATGGCCAAAATTATCCAAAGATAAATTTGTGTCTGTGTAATTACTTTTAAATAAGAAATGGGAATGGAGGTGTGGGGTATGAAAGGAAGACCGGAGTCAACAATTCCAGGGTCAAGCATGTTTATTTGCGTAAGCTTCGTTCCAGGGTAGAAAGGGTAAGAGTGCCTTTCAGAATTCGAAGTGGTCGGACTGTACGGACCACCAAGAACTGCAGGAGAGCTTGAACATCTTCCCATGGATGTGCGACATCCTCCCTCATCAGTTACGTAGGTAAGCAGGTTCTCAGCATTGCAGCCCATTTGTTGTCTTAAGTTAGTTAAGCGGGGTTAACTAACCTGTCAGTTCAGCCTCAGGTCTAAAGCAGAGGCCTGGACTCCACTCCTTACTCCTCACTCCACAACTCTCCTTAAAAACAACTGACTCCTTTTTCCTGCCCCGGGGTCTCCAGACCCTTAGGTGGGCGTTTCCTTCCGTCTGGTCCTGCCCACTGGTGTGCCTGTCTTTCCCTGGGGGAGGTGACTAGGGTTTTCTGGTTGGCTTTGTGTGACTTAGGTGAGGGAAGTTGTTATGCGGGGGCCTATGTGTGACTACCTGCAGTGTCAGGGCGTCACATATGTATGTGTGTATGTCTGCTAAAGGAATCCGCACCGTCATATTTACAAACACAAAATTTTGACTCTATGCACAGAAGAGAGTCATGCTATTTACATGATTTGTGTTTTTTTACCTTTTAAAACTATCATTAAATGTTAAGTTTTAGTTAGGGATTTATGCTTCTGTCTGTCTCTCTCCCAGTCTCTGTCATCTGTCTGTCTCTGTGTGTCTCTATCTCTATCCATGTCTCTCTGTCTCTCTATCTCTGTCTGTCTCTCTGTGTCTGTCTGTCTTTCTCTCTTTGTGGCTGTCTGTTTCTATGTCTGTCTGTCTCTTTTCCAGGTCTGTCTCTTTTCCAGGTCTGTCTCTTTCCCTGTCTGTCTGTCTCTTCCCCTGTCTGTCTCTTCCCCTGTCTGTCTCTTCCCCTGTCTGTCTCTGTATTTCTTTGTCTGTCTCTGTCTGTCTCTTCCCCTGTCTGTCTCTTTCCCTGTCTCTCTCTGCCTGTCTCTCTTTGTCTCTCTCTGTCTGACTCATTCCCCGTTTGTCTCTTTCCCTGTCTATCTCTGTATTTCTTTGTCTGTCTCTATCTGTCTGTCTCTCTCTGTCTGTCTCTTCCCCTGTCTGTCTGTTTCCCTGTCGGTCTGCCTTTTCTCCTGCCTGTCTCTGTATGTTTGTCTTTGTCTGTTTCCCTATCTGCCTCTGTCTCTTTCTCTGTCTCTGTCTGTCTGCCTTTTTTCCCTGTCTATCTCTGTCTGTCTCTTTCCCTGTCTGCCTCTGTCTGTTTGTCTCTGTCTCTTTCCCTGTCTGTCTATGCCTATCTGTCTCTGTCTGTTTGTCTCTCAGTCTGTGTCTGTCTCTCTCTATCTGTCTCCCCACTGACATCATATTATCTCACACATAAGCTTCTTATACTATGAATGTCCTTTGTTCCTATAGCAACCAATCACAGCTGCTATTAATAACTTGCAGCTCCCACCTCCATTCAGTTTAATGGAGGCAGGTTTTTTGGAGAGTAACTGTAAAGGTTAAATATTCCTGTTAAAACATAGTCTACAAAGTTCCCTGAGTCACATGAGGTGTCTGCAAAATTTTGTGTTTGTAAATATGACGGTGCGGATTCCTTTAGCAGACATACACACATACATATGTGACGCCCTGACACTGCAGATAGTCACACATAGGCCCCCGCATAACAACTTCCCTCACCTAAGTCACACAAAGCCAACCAGAAAACCCTAGTCACCTCCCCTAGGGAAAGACAGGCACACCAGTGGGCAGGACCAGACGGAAGGAAACGCCCACCTAGGGGTCTGGAGACCCCGGGGCAGGAAAAAGGAGTCAGTTGTTTTTAAGGAGAGTTGTGGAGTGAGGAGTAAGGAGTGGAGTCCAGGCCTCTGCTTTAGACCTGAGGCTGAACTGACAGGTTAGTTAACCCCGCTTAACTAACTTAAGACAACAAATGGGCTGCAATGCTGAGAACCTGCTTACCTACGTAACTGATGAGGGAGGATGTCGCAAATCCATGGGAAGATGTTCAAGCTCTCCTGCAGTTCTTGGTGGTCCGTACAGTCTGACCACTTCGAATTCTGAAAGGCACTCTTACCCTTTCTACCCTGGAACGAAGCTTACGCAAATAAACATGCTTGACCCTGGAATTGTTGACTCCGGTCTTCCTTTCATACCCCACACCTCCATTCCCATTTCTTATTTAAAAGTAATTACACAGACACAAATTTATCTTTGGATAATTTTGGCCATAGCAGCCATTTTATTAACAAGAATACATAACCAATTAAATTTGCAATGTGGTAAGGTCCTTGAAGCTACCAAAACCCTGGTGATTCCCATAACCGAGCAATAAAAAACCTCAACTTGCTCCCAGCCGTTACCCACACTGGCTCAGGAGCACCAAATTATAAGGGTTAATCCTCCGTCAACCCCAACCACACCCCCAGGGGCCCCGACATACCCCGTCGGGGTTCCCCCCCAAAATCACCAGGGGACCATCAATTCTGCCAATGAGGGGATCCATACCCGGATGAATCCCCGAACCAATTTTAAACCAACTTCAAGGACCCACCAATAAACAACACCACAACGAAGGCACCTTGAAACCCTTCAAGTGCCTGAGACCCCCCGCAAGCAAAGGGCCCTCTCAATACCTCCCTGCAAGCCAAGAGCCCATAAGTCAGTTCCCACCGCATTAAGGTGTACCCCGTCAGCCAACCAAAATTCCTCTTCCGTCCTTTCCAACTCAACATGCCGTATTGCTATACCCCCGTTCCGACTAACAAACTTCGAGATCGCCCTATTAACCTTCGCCCGCGCCTTGTTCAACCTGTCAACTGACCGCGCTTTCTGCCAACTCTTTCTCGCTACTATCTCTGACCAGACTATCGTTAGACCTGGAAACGACGCCCATAACCGTAACAAATCATGTTTGATGTCCTTTATCAAGATTCGAAAAGGACGCCCACCCAAATCATTCCCCCCGGCATGCAACACTAAGATGTCAGGAGGTCTGTCCAACCGGGCGTATCTATGCACCTCCTGCACCCTAACCCCCGAACACCGAGCCATCGCACGAGAGCCAGGTCCTTCTCAAAACCTAGCTGTCTCCAGTTCCATCTCGCGTCCGCTCGTCGGGCTCCCCAATACACATAAGAGTGGCCAAGGATCCAGACCAGGGAAGGAAGGGGGGGTGCTTCTGCAATACAAAATGTACAGACGACACCATTTTATTGCCTCACCAAACCAAATTGACAAAAAACACACACTCTCACCCCCCCCATTGCTACCCTAATACCCTAATACCCCCCCCCTTTTCCCCTCAATTGCCAACAACCACCTGGGGACGTACATACGACTTAAAGCGCTGCGACTTCCACCTACCAATCTGCTTAACTGTCTCCTCCGGTAGGCCGCATATAGAGGCCTCCGTCGCTGCCCCAATCCGAAAGACTTCGGATCTAACCCCAACGACTTCAAACATGCCCTAAAAACACTCACAAATTGGTATCTCGATAAAAAGATATATGTAATAAGGGGCCATCCACCTTCGGACGGATCTGTTGAAAATTCCCGAGACACTTGAACGGGCACATATCAGATGCCACAACCATCCCCAAACGGACTAGTCTACCCACACCTCTCTGATCAGTTTTCGATTTCCTAATCCAAAATTCAACTCCGTTTTCCACTGACATAATGTCACCCCAATCCAAGCCCCCGGGGAACGCCTTACTGGGCGATACCAACTCCCCAACCCGCAGGGCTCCAAAAAACGCCAAAGAAAAGGCTAACTTAAACAAACTCACCTCAAACGGAGATAGACAAACCCCCCACAACGCCCTACCCAGCCGGGTAGGGACCCAGCCCAGCCCAGCTGGGACCCAGTTTGAGCGAGGAACGGAACAAGTCCTTCCCACACCAAGGTTTGCAGGCCCTACCTCAGTCAGGGTTTCACCCACACTCTACAGCTCCGGAATGTCATGCTCTTCAGCCTCCTCCTCCTCCTGCGCATCCTCATCCACTTTACCCTCCACACCAGTCCCAAGCTGGAAGCACTGCAGCACTGCCTCGGCGAAGCGGCAACAGGCTGTGCTGCAGCTAATCTGCATAGGTGACAAACCCCACAATGCAGAAGAGGTGTAGACAGCTCTAAAACAGCATGCAGATCACTGGCTCACACCTCTGAACCTAAAGCCAGGAAAGGTTGTGTGTGACAATGGCCGGAACCTGGTGGCGGCTTTGAGGCGAGGCCAGCTGACACATGTTCCATGCGTGGCCCATGTGCTCAACCTCGTGGTTCAGCGGTTTCTAAACTCATACCCAGAGCTGTCTGATCTGCTGGTAAAAGTTCGCCGCCTGTCTGCACATTTTCGAAAGTCACCTACTGCTTCAGCCGGCCTTGCCGGCTTTCAGCGTCATTTGCATCTTCCGGCTCACAGACTGGTGTGTGATGTCCCCACGCATTGGAATTCAACTCTGCACATGTTGATCAGGATATGTGAGCAGAAGAGGGCAGTTGTTGAGTACCTGCATCACCTAAGCCATCGGGAAATGGGTCAAACTCCACACATAACACCTGAGGAGTGGAGATGGATGTCCGACCTATGTACCATCCTCCAAAACTTTGAGGACTCCACCAAGATGGTGAGCGGCGATGACGCCATTATTAGCGTCACCATACCGCTTCTCTGCCTTCTAAAACGGTCTCTGCTCAAAACCAAACATGATGCATTGCAGGCGGAACACGATGAGTTGGAGCAAGAAACAGTAGTGGGTGTGGGTGATAACACACAGCCCAGCCTCGTCTCATCACAACGTGCAGTGGAGGACTATGACGAGGAGGAAGATGAAGACATGGAGCAACTCTCCGACCAAATTGAGGATATGACATGCATACCAGTCATATGCTCAGTTCAGCGTGGCTGGCCAGAGGACAGGGTAGATGAGGAGGAGGAGGAGGAGAAGGAGGAGGACAGCATGTTCAGTCATCGTGTTGGTCTGGATATTGAAGTGATGGCTGTTAAGAGTCTGGCGCACATGGATGACTTTATGGTAAGCTGCCTGTCTCGTGACCCTCGCGTTAAGAACATCTTGGCCGACAATCATTACTGGTTGGTAACACTGTTAGACCCACGCTACAAGGAGAACTTTATGTCTCTTATTCCCGAGGCGGAGAGGTCAGCCAAAATGCAGCAGTTCTGGAAGGCCATAGTCACGGAAGTAGGCAAAGCATTCCCTTCACAAAACGCTAGCGTCATAATTGTAACACTATTAGTTAAAAGAAAGGGATAAACTGTAAAAAAAACAAAATAAGGCATAACTTTTTTTTAACATCAATTTTTTTTTTTTAGATTTAACCAAAGAATGTGCACATTTGTTATAATAAACAAGTGAAAAATGTTGAAAATCAGTCATCCAAAGGTGTGTGAAAAAAAAATATATATATGGTACCAATAAAAATGTCACTTTGTCCTGCAAAGAATGCAGCCCCCCACATTATTTTTTTCCTCTGTGCGGCCCATACACCCAGCCGAGTTTGAGACCCCCTGCCTTACACTATATAGATATCATGTTCATTCCCCATCTATCTTGCTCAGGAGAGCATCTCCCTCCCCCGGCACCAAGAGCAGCTCATACTGAATTGTTACAATGACTACATTGACACCCCCATACTTTGCACTGACGAGGGGCAAGCACCCCGAAACACCGTGTCTGCAAATTGGGATTCTGATCTGGCTTATATATCCTGAGTCATATTGCAATGGATTGTTGAAAATCCACTTGTGACTTTTAGGATCGCTACTTCCAATAGGTGGCGCTGTGCTAGAGTTTGTCTCCTTTACTGGAGAGACAATTTGTACATTGACTAGTAACACTGCACACAGAAATGCACCTTAATATTCCACTGTTAACCCTTTCCTCCCAGCAGTAACACACAACTCCTCACCTTGATATCATGGTGATTTATGGTCAGAATGACTTCAATGCGATCAGTGATTTCTATTCTAGCTCTGCTCACATAGATTTTATATCCACACTCAACTATAGGCCGTTCTTCATATTTTGGGGGTTTTTAGTCAGATATACTAGTTTGTGCCTGTATAGTATTGGTGTAGATGGGAGTGTAGGGCATGGGTTACATGGCACTGTGGTGGGATACTGATGGGAGGTATTGGTGCTGTGTTTGAGGCTTCTACTGGGTATTTTCCTACAAATACTGGAACAGCTCACTGCTTAGAATGATCCTTCCCAGCTCTATAATATATTATATATACCCCACAATGCAGGCTCACACACACATTTGTCTCAAGTGTGTTGTAGGGACACAGATACAGTCTTGGTCATGTGACTAAAGGCTACTTTACACACTGCGATATCGGTCCTGATATCGCTAGTGTGGGTACCCGCCCCCATCTGTTGCGCGACACGGGCAAATTGCTGCCCATGCTGCACAACACCGAACAGAACCAGTCACACATACTTACCTGCCCGGCGACGTCGCTGTGACCGGCGAACCGCCTCCTTTCTAAGGGGGCGGTTCGTGCGGCGTCACAGCAACGTCACTGAGCGACCGCCCAATAGCAGTGGAGGGGCGGAGATGAGTGGCCGGAACATCCCGCCCACCTCCTTCCTTCCTCATAGCGGCTTTGAGGCAGGTAAGGAGAGGTTCCTCGTTTCTGCGGTGTCACACGGAGCAATGTGTGCTGCCGCAGGAGCGACGAACTACATCGTTACTGCTGCAGTAACGATAATCGAGAATGGAGACCCATGTCACCGATGAGCGATTTTGCACGTTTTTGCAACGATGCAAAATCGCTCATCGGTGTCACACGCAGCAACATCGCTAATGCGGCCGGATGTGCGTCACAAATTCCGTGACCCCAACGACTCCGCATTAGCGATGTCGCAGCGTGTAAAGCCCCCTTTAGTGGGAGTGGTGTACAGGGTCTTAGCAGTAAAGAGTATTCCATATTTCTGCCAGATACCCACAGAGATATTGAAATCTGAAAAAAGAGACTTCTGCTCATTGAAGGTAAGAACTGCTCACATAGCGTTCAACTCCACAGCAAACGTGTGCTCTAGCACTGGCATCTCAGCAGGGATATTCCCCTACTACACATGTGTGTCTGGGTCGCTGTGACAGTTTACAGGACATAACTCAGGGCACCTAGACAGAAGGCAGAGGGACTACTTTCTATTTCTGGTGTAGATCTTAGTACAATATATATATATATACTATTACATGTGACACATGTACCTTGTATTACCATTATTCGCTGTATATGAACCCCTTTTCTCCGGGCATTATTTGTCTATAGCATTTTTCTCGAACCTGAGGCAACTGAGAACCCTTCAGTGAAGGAATTCCACTAACCCTCACAATACCAACCAGGGGCCTCCCTGCAGTAACTCAGGTAGTTGTACCCATTCTCTTTCCGCATTCTATGTGTTCTTCTTCTTTCTTCTTTTTTTTCTTTTTTCTTCTTTTTATTTCTATCATGTAGTTCAGGGGTTTATAGATATATGTCCTGCATCTCATATTTCCTTTAGTGGTGCTTCTTACCCATTCTCATATCATTTACCCTAGTATTTCATGATCCTGAGGCGACTGAGAACCCTTTAATAAAGGAATCCTTTTTCACTTGAATTGTCAAGTGATACTTACCAGTGACTATCACGTAATGTTACAGGTAGTTGCATTTTCTTCCTCTTCTTTCTCTCCTTTCTTCTTTGTCACACGGTCCATTGTGTTATAGCCCACGTGTCATGATAACACTTGTACCATCTTTTCATTTAGATTCCACCTACAATTATTTACCGATTCCAGTTCTGAAATAGGCTTTCATCATCTACTCACTAGAATTCTCAAGTGCATAAGGTACTGAGACATATACATGTTCACACCATTATAAAGAACAAAGTATAAACATTGAGGTTTTTCTCACACCCATGTTCCTGTGTTCTTTGATATGATATGTGTTCATTTCCTTCACTATATAGGATTGCAAGTTTTCCATTTGTACCTTAATGGCAATGACGCTATACAATTGAACACATATCATCCTGTTATCCATATAGGTGTGTATTTACCTGCTTGACTATTTTTGGTTGTTTGATCCAGAATGTTTCTCCAGATAGGTCATGTGGAAATTTTCTTTCCTCAGTACAAATGTTTTCACTATGGCTTTGGAAAAATTTTTTGTATGTGCATCATGGTTATTTGACCCATTGTACTCTCAAGTAGCAATATATTGTACTGTTATGTTGTACTATGTACTAATTACGTGTTTATATGGTTTTGTAACCCTTTATGATCTTAGATAACTTTATCCTTGATAAAGACCTAAAAACAAGGTCGAAACGTTGGATGAATTATCCTTTTGCACAAATAAAGAATTTTCAGCATTCCAAGAGTTCTTTTCTTACGTTATTGATCACTATAGTGTGCCAGAGCTATTTCTATTGAATTGACTCTTATTTTTTCTGAGCACCTGCTATATACACAGTGAGCCAGACATATTCAAGTTTCATTCAGAAGGCAGAGGGAAGCCTTAGCAGCTGAGCCTATATCTTGGCTTGTGAGCATTAGAACAGGCCGGCGATTACAGGGTAACATGAAAAATGTCCAGCTTGCATTATGACTAGAACATGACAATATCCTTTTAAGTACTAACCTATGATGCATTCCTAAGCAGTTGATGTTATATGTTCTACATTTCATTTTCTGCATACTTTACAAGTAGTAGAATTTGCTTTGATATAGGCAACTGGATTTTCACAATGAAAAGGCAAAGGATAACGCCCGAAAAAGACGCCATACATTATGTCAGTGCCATCACTGACAAACCTGGATTGACCATGAAATACATCAATCCCCTTAAAGGTGAGTTAAAACAAGTTTTAACTAAATTGCCTTAATATTGTCATGCATTAGAATGACTGTCTTAGGTAATGATAAATATTTTCTACAGGAAGAGGAGTGTTTGCTGAAACTGAAATCGAAAAAGGGAGTTTTGTTGCAGAATATCGAGGCGAGCTCACGTATGCACTTACGATGGTAGACAACTACTCGAGATTTATGGTTGTGGTACAAGTCAAAGATCTAATGGCCCATACTGCAGCGAAGGTCTTCCAAGCACACTTATGCAGACCTCATGGCTACTCAGAGAGAGTCCTCACAGATCAAGGCACTGCCTTTGAAGCGGAAATCTTCAAGGACTTCTGCAGCTTTTACCGATGCAGGAAGATGCGCACTACACCCTACCATGCTCAAACCAATGGTTATCAACCTGCTCAGGACTTTACCCCATATTCCAGATGTGGCCTTACAAGTGATTTATAGAGGGTTAACAATACGTTGGGATCACCGGATCTAATCTCCCTTTTTATACACCCTAAAATCTTGTTTGCTTTAGAATAAACAATAACATCATAAAGGTATAGCAGTACCGTTTCAAAGTTTCGGTGTCCCAAGCAGCATTCCATCAGCCTCTGGAAGGTTCCTGGCAAATTGCACAGCTCGAAGGGCATGCTTTTGAACTCGCAGAGACCCATCGGGGTGGCAAAGGCGGTCTTCTCCCGGTCTGCCTCAGCAACGGACACTTGCCAATAGCGACTAGTGAGATCAAGGGTAGAAAAATAATTTGCAGTTCTCAATGCAGCTAGCTATTCCTCAATACAGGGGAGTGGTGCTGTCCTTCTTCTTTAACAGGACCAACGGAGCTGCCCAGAGGCTACAACTGTCACGGATAACCCCAGCCTCCTTCATGTTGCTCAACATGTCCTTGGTACACTGGTAATGTGCAGGTAGTTTTGGCTTATATCTCTCTTTGATGGGTGGGTGTGCACTTGTGGGGATGTAGTGTTTGACCCCTTTTATTCTTCAAAAGTCTAGCGGATGTTTGCTGAAGACTTGCTCGTATTCTTGCACTAGCCTGTAGACCCCCTTCTTGTGATGTGAAGGTGTGGAGTCAGTGCCTACGTGTAATTCCTTACACCACTCCTCTGGCTGACTTGGTGAGCTGTCACTGAATGGGTGGGCTGAAGCAATGGTGGATGCTGCTGTTTGGATAGCATGTGTATCTACTGAGAACAGCTTATCAATGGTGGCAAATCGGAGCAGCTTAATCTCTTGCTCTCCGCAGTTCAACACTCTCATGGGCACTCTTCCCTTCCATATTAATGAATAAAACTATGATGTAAATAGCATATAGATACCCCACAAATGCAGATAAAAGTAGGTTATGGGAAAAGGGGGAAGAGAGAAACAGGAAAATAGTGGAATAAAGTATACCTTCCAGGTGGGAGAGGAAATGGCAGCACAGCCAGTGGAGGTGAAGCAAGGGGAGCCTGCAACTAAAGAGTTGAGAGCGTTATCACATGGTGACTGAGCCTGATTGTAACGGGAGCATAGAGGTGCCGATCCTGTCTTACCTGCGTTGGTGTAGAAGTGGGTGTCCTGTGGTGGAGTCAGCTGTGTGCAGTGGTGGCCGTGGGTTCTTTTATGTGCGACCGTAGTAATAGCTGCGCCCACTTCCTGTATGGGAGTGGAATGCAGTGAGGCTAATGGAACGCACGCCTGCGCATTTGTGTTTAACGTCGCGCATGTGCAGAACGGAGAAAAGGCTGCGCTCACTTCCTAATGAAAGGGAGTGAGACGCAGCTGGGAAGGGAAGGGAAAAGATTAGGGTTTGGGGATGATGAAAGGGCTTTCTACGGGCAAGGATGGCAAAGGGTGGCAGTGACGGAAAGTCAGGCAGCCTGTCCTGTCCTGTCCTGTCCGTCCGTCTTTTTGTATCATGAATTGGAAAGACTGCAAGGGGGAGGGGAGGTGCTTGGAGGAGGAGGAGTTATTCAGATTAATTGCAGTGGGCGGCGGCTGCAAAAAGCATCATTCTTCTTGTTTTTGCTCTGCAAAACAGCCTTTTCAAGGGTTGGCTTGGGTGACAAAATGTCTTCTGTAGGCGTGGGTTTGTCTCCCTCTCCCTAAGATGTGTCCGGTATAGGCCAGGGTGCCACTCAAGGCCGTAACCAATTCGGGTTATAGCTTCTCGGCCTTTTGGCTAAGATCAAGTGTAGTTTCGGAGGACGCTACCTTGGTCGGTACTGGAAGGTGCCTGGGATTGCACGTCTGCCGGCCTTGAGGAAGTGTGTGCGCCTTCTGGTGACACATAGCCCTCTTGTGCCTGGACGGTTCCCAGGCAACGGGAGGCGATCACCTTTGTTATTTTGAAGTCCTACTGATAAACAGAAAAAAAAAAAAATTAAATCTGTTCTTATCAGTTTAATATCTGATACGTCCCCTCTCTGGGGACCATATATTAAATGGATTTTTAGAACAAGGAGATGGAAAAAATCTTGCTCTGTCCACTCCACGCATTGACCTGGTATTGCAGTACCTCCAGGACCGGTGCACCCCTTCTTAACCCAGTTTCCAAAAGCAGAACTCAATTCACCTGATTCAAATGAGCCCCATTAGTGAATTGAAAGAAAGCAAAAACTTTATATGCACCTCAATTTGGCCAATTCACTTTTCACACTTTCACCCTTTTTTTTATCTTTCACACCTTTTACTTGCTTTATTGATGCAAAAGCTGTGCCAAATAGCAAACTCATCTCCACTCAACTTGACCAACTCTGCTATGTCCCGTGCAGTATCTTATTCTCAGTCTTATCTAGATCATTTGCAATTGAATAGAATAGATCCCTTTTGGACACATTGGATTCAGCTGCTGCAGTGACTGCAGGTGTTAGAAGATGCAGACTTGGCATCAGGTGCTGTCTATCAGATTCCACTCCAATTAAAGCTTCCATTGTTTTTCGGTGTTTTCTTTGAGCAATGATGATGTCTTTAGTGATCTGTTGGCTCCCTCTCCTGGAGGAAGAGTTTGCTTGCTCTTGGACTTTCAAAAAGAGAGGTCATGATAGACATTTAGCTTCTGAGCCCAATTGGGGACAGTCATGGGTGATGAATGTTTTGCAACCTGCTGCGAAGCCTGATACCGCAATATAAGGAACGTCAAATACTAAGAATGGGCGGCCTATGAAAGAATTAGTACTTTCATTAAGCATACTTAAACGGCTAATTGGGAATAGACAAACTGTAAAAAGCCCTCTGAGAAAGCCCCTCTCTAACCTTTGTTAGTAAGCTTTTCTGTAGTCTGCCTGTTGATGTATTTTCCGTTTGAACAGTGCACAACATGAAGTGACGGAACACTGGCTTGTCACAATGTCCCCCGCTGACATCACGATAGCGCTGCTGCCTAGAAAGCCAGCTGCGCAGCAGAAGTTGCTCTTTGGGTGGGATGGTGGGCTAATGTATCTATTCCTGCTTGGTGTGAGTTTGACATGATCTAGAGCAACGAGTTCCAGTGGCTAGCGGTTGATTATTGGCTGTAATGGGGCTTTCTGGCTGGTGCCAGCCTTTCTTCTTAGCACACAGGAACCACAATCCCTACACCATGCTTCGATGGATTCTCTCATCCCAGCCCAGTAAAACTACATATTTCACACAGTTATAAGCAGCCCATGGGCATTCACCTGGATTAAAACCCATAACAGCTCATAGACCAAACAATCAATCTACCACTGGACCAAAGACAGGAAGCTAAATCCACTGCCTGCGGTAACTAACTTAATCCTATAGTCTACTCACACAACAAACCCAAGAGAAAGGAAAAAAACATGGCTTCGATTATCCATCCAATGAAAACGCATAACCATTGTGAGCCATTGGACAATGCAATTGCACACATGGTGACATGGTGCACGGCCCAATGAATCAAGTCTGTACTTCATATTCACGGTTTAAGCCCTTGGGTTCTAATGTGTCCAGAGTACATATCCAGAAAGATTCCCTTTCTTTGTGCTAAGCACAAGTCAACAATACGTTGTAAGCAGATTCTATTACCAGTCCCACACCATTTTGTGACGCATAATCGCACAGTGGCCCAATTAAGATTCCAAGTCATCGAACATGTCCCAGCCATACGCAGAGGAGGCGATAGAATTAGGAAGCTCAAAGAAAGGGAATCTTTCTGGATATATACTCTGGGCACGTTGGAACCCAAGGGCTTAAACCATGAATATGAAGAACCGACTTGATTCATTGGGCCGTGCACATTTTTTCTAACGCCCGGTTCTTTTTCGTGTTCACACTATATATGGCTCCAGTATGTATGGAGTTCCATTCTTCCTTGTTTTTTATTTGTCATGTTTGTCTGATTACCTTGTCTAACAGTTTTTTCTCCCCTTTCTTTACCTTCCAGGTTCCCATAGTCACGTGAAATATCCCTGTTGCACTTGATTACGGCTCACTATTCACTATAGGATGTCTTATATCTAACATCACACTCTCACCCATCAGCACTCTATAGGTTTGTATAAGGTATGCGCTTACACATCCGGTCCTCCATAGGTATTTCCACTTATGTAGCACTATCCCTATGATCACTCATAACTCATACCCTTGTAGTCAATTACAGCCTCCTCTCTCCCCTCTCCCCTTCTCCCTTTCCATCTATAATTTTGCCAGTACAATATTAGTTTACATTAGGCACACACTCACATATTCCTTTCCTTAGTGACTTATTGTAATTCACATTCGCATACAATTCTCTATGCCTGCCCCATTACTACATTCATACCTACTTGACCCTATCCTGATACCCCTTGTCTCACCTTGTTGGTCCCTACACCTGTTATCATCTCCTTTCCTGTGTCTGTCTTGTCACACAACACATTTTAGCATATCCCTTGTGCTCCTTATTACCTGTCCTGCCTATTAGAATTATGTCCATTATGTCCATGCATGGCCCAATGAATCAAGTCTGTACTTCATATTCATGGTTTAAGCCTTTGGGTTCCAATGTGCCCAGAGTATATATCCAGAAAGATTCCCTTTCTTTGAGCTTCCTAATTCTATTGCCTCCTCTACGTATGGCTTGGACATGTTCGATGACTTGGAATCTTAATTGGATCACTGTGTGATTATGCGTCACAAAATGGTGTGGGACTGGTAATAGAATCTGCTTACAATGTATTGTTGACTTGTGTTTAGCTCAAAGAAAGAGAATCTTTCTGGATATGTACTCTGGGCACATTAGAACCCAAGGGCTTAAACCGTGAATATGAAGTAAAGACTTGATTCATTGGGCCGTGCACCATGTCACCATGTGTCCAATTGCATTGTCCAATGGCTCACAATGGTTATGCGTTTTCATTGGATGGATAATCGAAGCCATGTTTTTTTCCTTTCTGTTGGGTTTGTTGTGTGAGTAGCCTATAGGATTAAGTTGGTTACCGCAGGCA
Organism: Anomaloglossus baeobatrachus; assembly: GCF_048569485.1. NCBI lineage: Eukaryota > Metazoa > Chordata > Amphibia > Anura > Aromobatidae > Anomaloglossus > Anomaloglossus baeobatrachus. The sequence continues at coordinate 243,334 of NW_027441990.1, read as the reverse complement.
GTGGATTTAACTTCCTGTCTTTGGTCCAGTGGTAGATGGATTGTCTGGTCTATGAGCTGTTATTGGTTTGAATGCAGGTGAATGCCCATGGGCTGCTTATGACTGTGTAAAATATGTAGTTTTACTGGGCTGGGATGAGAGAATCCATTGAAGCATGGTGTAGGGATTGTGGTTCCTGTGTGCTAAGAAGAGAGGCTGGCACCAGCCAGAAAGCCTCATTGCAGCCAATAATCACTTAATAACTTTTTCAACTTGTCATCATATGGGAGGCCTTCCATTCCTTGTAGTAGTCTAGTTGCCCACCTTTGAACTGACTCTAACTTCTGAATGTCCTTTTTAAAATGTGGAGCCCAAAACTGGTTCCCATATTCCAGATGTAGCCTTACAAGTGATTTATAGAGGTTGATCATCTTTACTTATCATTTAAAACTTTCAAACTGGTACACTCAACACATAAAGCCCCCCCCTTTTAAAGAGTAGTTTCCCTGTACCTAAGTGGGGGTCTACCTAGGTTGGAGCGAGTGGACCTTCGGGGTCCGGTGTCAGTGGTGACAGGCAGTGGGGCAGAGGGAACAGTCAGTTCCTCCTCCCTGCTATCATGTGGGGCAGGCGGAGGCGTAGGGGAGCTGGGTACAGGTACATCCCTGGGCACTGGCTCGCGGTTAACCGTTTCCATCATTTCTTCATCCACGGGTTGTGGGAAAAGTATCACTGGAAGGATCACCGCACCGTTCTGTGTAGGCCAGTCTGCTGGAAAATCACCCATCATGGTGTGGATTACCTCTTTTTCCTTCTCCACTGGACTGGGAACTGGAGCCTCATCCGCTACTCTCAATGCTGGTGGGCACTTCTTCAGGTGGTCTCGGGAAACCGTGGCCAAAGTCCCCCCCTGGTCACGGCTGATCTGGTAGGCCTTCCCATTCTCCCATCCTGTGGGCTGGACTACATACGGGGTTTTTTCCCATTGATCATCCAGCTTGTGGGCCCTTCTTTTCCGCTTCAGCACTACATCCCCAGGTTGGAAGGAACCGGCAGGCGCCTTCTTGTTGAAGCACTGCTCCTGTTGTCCCCGACTCCGGCACAAGTTCTTTTCAACATACTCCTGGACCTGTCGGTACTGTGTCCTCCGCCGAGTGTCCCATTCAGCTGTCGACAGGAGTGCTTCTGAAGCTTCCAAGCCCATTTCCAGATCCACTGGTAGCCGGCCGGGACGAGCTCTCATCAGGTATGCTGGAGTGCATTTCGTAGAGCTGGAAGGGATGTTGTTGTACATATCGACCAGGTCAGGTAGCTTCTCCAGCCACAGGTTCCGCTCTTCCAGTGGTAACGTCTTGAGGAGGCCCAGGACCAAGTGGTTCATCTTTTCACAAATGCCATTGGTTTGGGCGTGGTAAGGCGTGGTCCGGATTTTCTTGCAGCCGTACAACTGGCAGAATTCCTGGAATACCTCTGCTTCAAAGGCCGGACCCTGGTCGGTAAGCACCCTCTCCGGGTACCAATGCGGTCAACAGAAATAAGCCTGGAAAGCCTTAGCAGCGGTGCGGCCGGTTAAGTCCTTAACTGGGACAACCACCAGGAACCTCGAGTAGTGGTCTACGATGGTCAGAGCGTAGGTGTACCCACTTCGGCTGGGGGTGAGCTTTACATGGTCAAGGGCAACCAGCTCCAGCGGTTGGTGTGTAATGATCGGGTGTAGGGGTGCCTTCTGGCTGGCCTCGTCCTTCCTTCTCAATGCGCAAGGGCCACATTCTCGGCACCAGGCCTCCACAGATTCCCGCATTCCACTCCAATAGAACCGCTCTCTTAACAACATCTCTAGCTTCTTCCACCCGAAGTGCACTGCACCATCATGGTATGCTTGCAGGACGGTGGGCACTTTAGCCTGGGGAATCACCAGCTGGCGGATCTTCTCGTGAGTCTTTGGATTAATCAGCTCGCGATACAACTTCCCCTGGTGTAGGTATAGCCGGGTCCGTTCTTGCCACAGACGTTGGGCTTCGGCAGGGGCAGCAGGGTCTATCCCAGCAGAACCCTGTTCCACTAGAGTCTTGACCAGGCGGACAGCAGGTGCCTGGTCCTGAGCTTCCTGCCAGTCCTGTCAGGGCAGCGGATCCAGGTTCACCCGTTGTTGGTAGACGTGCACCTTCTCAGTGAATGGCCGGTGAAATGCAGGCAACTCGATCTCTTCGAGGTCATCATCCTCTGGCCCCTCTTCCGACAGGTGGGGCATCCGGGAGAGTGCATTGGCATTGACGTTGGTACGGCCGGCCCGGTACTTGATGGTGAAATCGTAGTTGGCTAACCTGGTCACCCACCGCTGCTCCAACGCGCCCAGCTTGGCCGTATCTAGATGGGTCAGCAGGTTATTGTCTGTGTACGCGGTGAACTTGGCTGCTGCCAGGTAATGGCGGAAACGCTCGGTGATAGCCCACACCAGTGCCAAGAGCTCAAGCTTGAAGGAGATGTAGTTCTCAGGGTTCCTCTCAGTCGGTCGGAGTTTTCGGCTAGCATAAGCTATTACCTTTTCCCTTCTGTCTTGGACCTGGGATAGAACAGCCCCCAAGCCCACATTGCTGGCGTCGGTGTAGAGGATGAATGGGCGGCTGTAGTCAGGGTACGCTAGGATTTCCTCTCCGGTCAGGGCTGTTCTCAGCTGGCGGAAGGATTCCTCATGCTTTTCTTCCCACACCAATGGGGCTACTAGGGATCTACCACCCTTGGTCTGTCCTACGAGGAGGTCTTGCATGGGGGCAGCCATCTTTGTGTACCCCTTAATGAAGCGACGGTAATATCCCACCAGGCCCAGAAACTGCCTCACTTCCCTCACTGTGGTCGGTCTCGGCCAGTCTTGGATGGCGGTGATCTTCTCGGGGTTGGGGGCGACACCTTCCGCACCAACCACATGTCCTAGGTACTGCACTCTGGGTTTCAGCAGATGACACTTTGAGGGCTTCAACTTCATCCCATACTTGGCAAGGGACGCGAACACCTCGGCTAGGTGCTCCAGGTGGGCTTCATACGTCTGTGAGTACACAATCACATCATCCAAGTACAGCAAAACGGTCCCATAGGCAGTCTTCTCTCGGTCTTCCGGTGCCACGGCCACCTGCCAGTACCCGCTGGTGAGGTCAAGGGTGGAGAAGTAGTTAGCGGTTCTCAGCGAGGCCAGGGACTCTTTGATGCGGGGCAGAGGGTAAGCATCCTTATGCGTTATCTGGTTAATCTTCCGGTAATCCACACACATCCGCATGGTGCCATCCTTCTTCTTAACCAGCACCAACGGAGCGGCCCAGGGACTACAGCTGTCCCTAATAACCTCTGCCTCCTTCATGTTCCTCAACATGTCTTTGGCGCATTGGTAGTGCGCAGGGGGAATAGGCCTGTATCTCTCTTTAATAGGGGAGTGTGTACCGGTAGGGATGTGGTGTTGAACCCCTTTAATCTGCCCAAAATCTAGAGGGTGCTTGCTAAAAACCCGCTCATACTCCTGTACCACCCGGTATACCCCTTCCTTGTGGTGTATGGGGGTATCATCAGTGCCGACATGTAGCTCTCGATACCACTCGCCTAACTCCCCCAGGGATGAGTGGGAACCGGCAGCAGGCGGTGTGACCGGGGGAACGGCTTCATGGATCGTGTGGGGATCTAGAGTGAACAATTTGGCAAGGGTAGCGTACCGGGTGGTGCATGAATGCACACATATTGGTTTTATAATCTTATTGTATTACTTTATATTCTTATTTCACTTGTGCATATCTCCACCATAATCCTGGCTAAGAAATATAGCTTTTTTTGGGGTACACAGGTAGTAAGGTCTTCTTTCTATTTCTTTAGGGGTGATATAGCCTGGTGGAACTCTAGACCTCTAACATTATATATGCACCCTTTTTCTTTATGGTTCTTGGACACCTTATAACATTCTTCCATACATATATATCTTTCTCATAAATTATAAATAATTAGGCATTTTTATATATTTTATTTACATTTTCATAAATAACTTTTTACAAAGCATGGGGGACATTCTCACATACATATAATTTTCATGTACGCATTCTGAAAATTTACGCATAAACCGTACACACTCCTTTTTGTAACAATTTCTATAACTCATTCGCTGAACTCTCATCCCGGATATTCATTCTTACACCGAATTTCCTGTTATAACACAACATTCATGATTTTTATTCAATTTATTTTTATTTTTTAGGTTTATTAGTAGTGATGAGCGAGTACTAAAAAGCTCGGGTGCTCGAAGCTCGGGCCGAGCCTCCCAAGATACTCGTGTACTCGGCCCGAGCACCGAGCCCAATGTTATCCTATGGGAGACCCGAGTATTTTTGTGAAATGACCACCGGCAGCATGTAGAAACCCTAAAAATGGCACAAAAGTCTCCGAAGAGTGCTCAAATGACATGGCAACAGCATGGGGAAGACCCCTTGAAGCATTTATCACTCAAAAGTCACAGCTGTGAATAATTTTGTCCACGTTTTACGCCATTTTTACGGACTCACCAGAAAACCTTCCAAAATGACACCAAAATGATTTTTCATAGCGGAAATGTTAAGGGCACATACCCAATAGTGAGATAGAGCTAATGTATGTTACTTTTTGAGATCAATACATGAAAGATTTTACGTAAAACATTGTGTGGCACTCCGATGTCCCTGAGAAGAGACGTGCATAAAGGCCTCTGAGTCTAATGTGCCCATTTTGAGGAACTGAGTCTTTGTAGTATTTTCCTTTGCCAGGGCAGTCCAAAATTGTGAGGTTCACCAATGCCCCTGCATACAGACGTGCATGATGGCCTGTAAACCTGAAGTGCCCATTGTAAGGAAGTGGGTCTATTGTAGTATAGCCCTTAGGCAGGGCAGCCAAAAATTGGGAGGCTCCACGTTGTCCCTGGATAGAGACGTGCATGAGGGCCTCAAAACATTAAGTGTCCAGTGTCAGGAAGTGGGTGTATTATAGTATAGCCCTTAGGCAGGGCAGCCAAAAATTGGGAGGCTCCACGTTGTCCCTGGATAGAGACGTGCATGAGGGCCTGTAAACCTGAAGTGCCCATTGGAAGGAAGTGGGTCTTTTGTAGTATAGCCCTTTGGCAGGGCAGCCAAAAATTGGGAGGCTCCACGTTGTCCCTGGATAGAGACGTGCATGAGGGCCTGTAAACCTGAAGTGCCCATTGGAAGGAAGTGGGTCTTTTGTAGTATAGCCCTTTGGCAGGGCAGCCAAAAATTGGGAGGCTCCACGTTGTCCCTGGATAGAGACATGCATGAGGGCCTCAAAACATTAAGTGTCCATTGTCAGGAAGTGGGTGTATTATAGTATAGCCCTTAGGCAGGGCAGCCAAAAATTGGGAGGCTCCACGTTGTCCCTGGATAGAGACGTGCATGAGGGCCTGTAAACCTGAAGTGCCCATTGGAAGGAAGTGGGTCTTTTGTAGTATAGCCCTTTGGCAGGGCAGCCAAAAATTGGGAGGCTCCACGTTGTCCCTGGATAGAGACGTGCATGAGGGCCTCAAAACATTAAGTGTCCATTGTCAGGAAGTGGGTGTATTATAGTATAGCCCTTTGGCAGGGCAGCCAAAAATTGGGAGGCTCCACGTTGTCCCTGGATAGAGACGTGCATGAGGGCCTCAAAACATTAAGTGTCCATTGTCAGGAAGTGGGTGTATTATAGTATAGCCCTTAGGCAGGGCAGCCAAAAATTGGGAGGCTCCACGTTGTCCCTGGATAGAGACGTGCATGAGGGCCTCAAAACATTAAGTGTCCATTGTCAGGAAGTGGGTCTTTTGTAGTATAGCCCTTTGGCAGGGCAGCCAAAAATTGGGAGGCTCCACGTTGTCCCTGGATAGAGACGTGCATGAGGGCCTCAAAACATTAAGTGTCCATTGTCAGGAAGTGGGTGTATTATAGTATAGCCCTTAGGCAGGGCAGCCAAAAATTGGGAGGCTCCACGTTGTCCCTGGATAGAGACGTGCATGAGGGCCTCAAAACATTAAGTGTCCATTGTCAGGAAGTGGGTCTTTTGTAGTATAGCCCTTTGGCAGGGCAGCCAAAAATTGGGAGGCTCCACGTTGTCCCTGGATAGAGACGTGCATGAGGGCCTCAAAACATTAAGTGTCCATTGTCAGGAAGTGGGTGTATTATAGTATAGCCCTTTGGCAGGGCAGCCAAAAATTGGGAGGCTCCACGTTGTCCCTGCATAGAGACGTGCATGAGGGCCTCAAAACATTGTTCCCATTGCAAAGGAGCGGGTCTCCTGTCGTTGTAATGTCCATTCTGCAAAGAATGGGCGAAAAAATTTACCACTGGGGGTATACCTGAAACAAAGGCCTAACTCTTGTAACGGTCATCATGGTGGCGCATGAGGAGAAGGAGGAGCAGTCCAGCGATTATCCAAAGTCCAGAAGTGTGTACCCATGGGTGACTGGAGGTACATGGCAAATTCCCGTTACAAACTTTAAATTCCGCTCTCATTTGCTGGTGGTGTGGTGAAGTCTGGCCCAATCCAACCCTTGTTCATCTTGATCAGAGTCAGCCTGTCAGCATTTTCAGTTGACAGGCGGGTGCGTTTATCTGTAATGATTCCACCTGCGGCACTAAAAACATGCTCTGACAAAACGCTAGCGGCAGGGCAGGCCAGGACTTCCAAGGCGTAGAGAGCCAATTCATGCCACGTGTCCACCTTGGATACCCAATAATTGTAAGGCACAGAGGAATGTCGGAGTACAGTTGTTCGATCTGCAAGGTACTCCTTGAGCATCTGGGCAAACTTAGGATTTCTTGTGGCACTACCCCGCACCTCAGGGGCTGTGGTACGTGAGGGGCTGAGAAAACTGTCCCACATCTTAAAGACTGTTCCCCTACCTCTGGCGGATTGGACTTGTGCCTCTCTCGGCTGTACGCCTTGGTTGTCCACTGATTCCTGACCTATGCCGCTAGCGTTTTGTGAGGGGAATGCTTTGCCTACTTCCGTGACTATGGCCTTCCGGAACTGCTGCATTTTGGTTGACCTCTCCGCCTCGGGAATAAGAGACATAAAGTTCTCCTTGTAGCGTGGGTCTAACAGTGTTACTACCAGTAATGATTGTCGGCCAAGATGTTCTTAACGCGAGGGTCACGAGACAGGCAGCTTACCATAAAGTCAGCCATGTGCGCCAGACTCTTAACAGCCAGGACTTCAGTAGCCTGACCAACACGTTGACTGAACATGCTGTCCTCCTCCTCCTCCTCCTCCTCCTCATCTACCCTGTCCTCTGGCCAGCCACGCTGAACCGAGGATATGACTGGTGTGCATGTCATATCCTCAATTTGGCCGGAGATTTGCTCCATGTCTTCATCCTCCTCCTCGTCATAGTCCTCCACTGCACGTTGTGATGAGACGAGGCTGGGCTGTGTGTTATCACCCACACCCACTACTGTTTCTTGCTGCAACTCATCGCGCTCCGCCTGCAATGCATCATGTTTGGTTTTGAGCAGAGACCGTTTTAGAAGGCAGAGTAGCGGTATGGTGACGCTAATAATGGCGTCATCTTATACCTTTATGATGTTATTGTTTATTCTAAAGCAAACAAGATTTTAGGGTGTATAAAAAGGGAGATTAGATCCGGTGATCCCAACGTATTGTTAACCCTCTATAAATCACTTGTAAGGCCACATCTGGAATATGGGGTAAAGTCCTGAGCAGGTTGATAACCATTGGTTTGAGCATGGTAGGGTGTAGTGCGCATCTTCCTGCATCCGCCATAACCTTCCCTTAGGATATACTGTGCCCTTATCAGATTGGTTGTACAAGGTTGCTTCTCTTATTGGATGGATTTCAAGCTGCATGGATAATGTTCATTTAAATGATGTGGATAGAAAGACTGAAGATATCTACATGTAGTCTGAAATCCATCATGAATCAATACTATTTTACACAGTCATAAGCAGCCCATGGGCATTCACCTGCATTCAAACCAATAACAGCTCATAGACCAGACAATCCATCTACCACTGGACCAAAGACAGGAAGTTAAATCCACTGCCTGCGGTAACCAACTTAATCCTATAGGCTACTCACACAACAAACCCAACAGAAAGGAAAAAAACATGGCTTCGATTATCCATCCAATGAAAACGCATAACCATTGTGAGCCATTGGACAATGCAATTGGACACTTGGTGACATGGTGCACGGCCCAATGAATCAAGTCTTTACTTCATATTCACGGTTTAAGCCCTTGGGTTCTAATGTGCCCAGAGTACATATCCAGAAAGATTCTCTTTCTTTGAGCTAAACACAAGTCAACAATACATTGTAAGCAGATTCTATTACCAGTCCCACACCATTTTGTGACGCATAATCACACAGTGATCCAATTAACATTCCAAGTCATCGAACATGTCCAAGCCATACGCAGAGGAGGCAATAGAATTAGGAAGCTCAAAGAAAGGGAATCTTTCTGGATATATACTCTGGGCACATTGGAACCCAAAGGCTTAAACCATGAATATGAAGTACAGACTTGATTCATTGGGCCATGCATGGACATAATGGACATAATTCTAATAGGCAGGACAGGTAATAAGGAGCACAAGTTATATGCTAAAATGTGTTGTGTGACAAGACAGACACAGGAAAGGACATGATAACAGGTGTAGGGACCAACAAGGTGAGACAAGGGGTATCAGGATAGGGTCAAGTAGGTATGAATGTAGTAATGGGGCAGGCATAGAGAATTGTATGTGAATGTGAATTACAATAAATCACTAAGGAAAGGAATATGTGAGTGTGTGCCTAATGTAAACTAATATTGTACTGGCAAAATTATAGATGGAAAGGGAGAAGGGGAGGGGGGGAGAGAGGAGGCTGTAATTGACTACAAGGGTATGAGTTATGAGTGATCATAGGGATAGTGTTACATAAGTGGAAATACCTATGGAGGACCGGATGTGTAAGCGCATACCTTATACAAACCTATAGAGTGCTGATGGGTGAGAGTGTGATGTTAGATATAAGACATCCTATAGTGAATAGTGAGCCGTAATCAAGTGCAACAGGGATATTTCACGTGACTATGGGAACCTGGAAGGTAAAGAAAGGGGAGAAAAAACTGTTAGACAAGGTAATCAGACATAATGTAACCAGTTGATCAGACATGATCACCTGGTTTGAGACCCCCTGCCTTACACTATATAGATATCATGTTCATTCCCCATCTATCTTGCTCAGGAGAGCATCTCCCTCCCCCGGCACCAAGAGCAGCTCATACTGAATTGTTACATTGACTAGTAACACTGCACACAGAAATGCACCTTAATATTCCACTGTTAACCCTTTCCTCCCAGCAGTAACACACAACTCCTCACCTTGATATCATGGTGATTTATGGTCAGAATGACTTCAATGCGATCAGTGATTTCTATTCTAGCTCTGCTCACATAGATTTTATATCCACACTCAACTATAGGCCGTTCTTCATATTTTGGGGGCTTTTAGTCAGATATACTAGTTTGTGCCTGTATAGTATTGGTGTAGATGGGAGTGTAGGGCATGGGTTACATGGCACTGTGGTGGAATACTGATGGGAGGTATTGGTGCTGTGTTTGATGCTTCTACTGGGTATTTTCCTACAAATACTGGAACAGCTCACTGCTTAGAATGATCCTTCCCAGCTCTATAATATATTATATATACCCCACAATGCAGGCTCACACACACATTTGTCTCAAGTGTGTTGTAGGGACACAGATACAGTCTTGGTCATGTGACTAAAGGCTACTTTACACACTGCGATATCGGTCCCGATATCGCTAGTGTGGGTACCCGCCCCCATCTGTTGCGCGACACGGGCAAATCGCTGCCCATGCCGCACAACACCGACCAGACCCGTCACACATACTTACCTGCCCGGCGACGTCGCTGTGTCCGGCGAACCGCCTCCTTTCTAAGGGGGCGGTCCGTGCGGCGTCACAGCGACGTCACTGAGCGACCGCCCAATAGCAGCGGAGGGGCGGAGATGAGTGGCCGGAACATCCCGCCCACCTCCTTCCTTCCTCATAGCGGCTGGGAGGCAGGTAAGGAGAGGTTCCTCGTTTCTGCGGTGTCACACGGAGCGATGTGTGCTACCGCAGGAGCGACGAACTACATCGTTACTGCTGCAGTAACGATAATCGAGAATGGAGACCCATGTCACCGATGAGCGATTTTGCACGTTTTTGCAACGATGCAAAATCGCTCATCGGTATCACACGCAGCAACATCGCTAATGCGGCCGGATGTGCGTCACAAATTCCGTGACCCCAACGACTCCGCATTAGCGATGTCGCAGCGTGTAAAGCCCCCTTTAGTGGGAGTGGTGTACAGGGTCTTAGCAGTAAAGAGTATTCCATATTTCTGCCAGATACCCACAGAGATATTGAAATCTGAAAAAAGAGACTTCTGCTCATTGAAGGTAAGAACTGCTCACATAGCGTTCAACTCCACAGCAAACGAGTGCTCTAGCACTGGCATCTCAGCAGGGATATTCCCCTACTACACATGTGTGTCTAGGTCACTGTGACAGTTTACAGGACATAACTCAGGGCACCTAGACAGAAGGCAGAGGGACTACTTTCTATTTCTGGTGTAGAGCTTAGTACAATATATATATATTTATACTATTACATGGGACACATGTACCTTGTATTACCATTATTCGCTGTATATGAACCCCTTTTCTCCGGGCATTATTTGTCTATAGCATTTTTCACGAACCTGAGGCAACTGAGAACCCTTCAGTGAAGGAATTCCACTAACCCTCACAATACCTACCAGGGGCCTCCCTGCAGTAACTCAGGTAGTTGTACCCATTCTCTTTCCGCATTCTATGTGTTCTTCTTCTTTCTTCTTTTTTTTCTTTTTTCTTCTTTTTATTTCTATCATGTAGTTCAGGGGTTTATAGATATATGTCCTGCATCTCATATTTCCTTTAGTGGTGCTTCTTACCCATTCTCATATCATTTACCCTAGTATTTCATGATCCTGAGGCGACTGAGAACCCTTTAATAAAGGAATCCTTTTTCACCTGAATTGTCAAGTGATACTTACCAGTGACTATCACGTAATGTTACAGGTAGTTCCATTTTCTTCCTCTTCTTTCTCTCCTTTCTTCTTTGTCACACGGTCCATTGTGTTATAGCCCACGTGTCATGATAACACTTGTACCATCTTTTCATTTAGATTCCACCTACAATTATTTACCGATTCCAGTTCTGGAATAGGCTTTCATCATCTACTCACTAGAATTCTCAAGTTCATAAGGTACTGAGACATATACATGTTCACACCATTATAAAGAACAAAGTATAAACATTGAGGTTTTTCTCACACCCATGTTCCTGTGTTCTTTGATATGATATGTGTTCATTTCCTTCACTATATAGGATTGCAAGTTTTCCATTTGTACCTTAATGGCAATGACGCTATACAATTGAACACATATCATCCTGTTATCCATATAGGTGTGTATTTACCTGCTTGACTATTTTTGGTTGTTTGATCCAGAATGTTTCTCCAGATAGGTCATGTGGAAATTTTCTTTCCTCAGTACAAATGTTTTCACTATGGCTTTGGAAAATTTTTTTGTATGTGCATCATGGTCATTTGACCCATTGTACTCTCAAGTAGCAATATATTGTACTGTTATGTTGTACTATGTACTAATTACGTGTTTATATGGTTTTGTAACCCTTTATGATCTTAGATAACTTTATCCTTGATAAAGACCTAAAAACAAGCTCGAAACGTTGGATGAATTATCCTTTTGCACAAATAAAGAATTTTCAGCATTCTAAGAGTTCTTTTCTTACGTTATTGATCACTATAGTGTGCCAGAGCTATTTCTATTGAATTGACTCTTATTTTTTCTGAGCACCTGCTATATACACAGTGAGCCAGACATATTCAATTTTCATTCAGAAGGCAGAGGGAAGCCTTAGCAGCTGAGCCTATATCTTGGCTTGTGAGCATTAGAACAGGCCGGCGATTACAGGGTAACATGAAAAATGTCCAGCTTGCATTATGACTAGAACATGACAATATCCTTTTAAGTACTAACCTATGATGCGTTCCTAAGCAGTTGATGTTATATGTTCTACATTTCATTTTCTGCATACTTTCCAAGTAGTAGAATTTGCTTTGATATAGGCAACTGGATTTTCACAATGAAAAGGCAAAGGATAACGCCCGAAAAAGACGCCATACATTATGTCAGTGCCATCACTGACAAACCTGGATTGACCATGAAATACATCAATCCCCTTAAAGGTGAGTTAAAACAAGTTTTAACTAAATTGCCTTAATATTGTCATGCATTAGAATGACTGTCTTAGGTAATGATAAATATTTTCTACAGGAAGAGGAGTGTTTGCTGAAACTGAAATCGAAAAAGGGAGTTTTGTTGCAGAATATCGAGGTGAGCTCACGTATGCACTTACGATGGTAGACAACTACTCGAGATTTATGGTTGTGGTACAAGTCAAAGATCTAATGGCCCATACTGCAGCGAAGGTCTTCCAAGCACACTTATGCAGACCTCATGGCTACTCAGAGAGAGTCCTCACAGATCAAGGCACTGCCTTTGAAGCGGAAATCTTCAAGGACTTCTGCAGCTTTTACCGATGCAGGAAGATGCGTACTACACCCTACCATGCTCAAACCAATGGTTATCAACCTGCTCAGGACTTTACCCCATATTCCAGATGTGGCCTTACAAGTGATTTATAGAGGGGTAACAATACGTTGGGATCATCGGATCTAATCTCCCTTTTTATACACCCTAAAATCTTGTTTGCGTTAGAATAAACAATAACATCATAAAGGTATAGCAGTACCGTTTCAAAGTTTCGGTGTCCCAAGCAGCATTCCATCAGCCTCTGGAAGGTTCCTGGCAAATTGCACAGCTCGAAGGGCATGCTTTTGAACTCGCAGAGACCCATCGGGGTGGCAAAGGCGGTCTTCTCCCGGTCTGCCTCAGCAACGGACACTTGCCAATAGTGACTAGTGAGATCAAGGGTAGAAAAATAATTTGCAGTTGTCAATGCAGCTAGCTATTCCTCAATACAGGGGAGTGGTGCTGTCCTTCTTCTTTAACAGGACCAACGGAGCTGCCCAGAGGCTACAACTGTCACGGATAACCCCAGCCTCCTTCATGTTGCTCAACATGTCCTTGGTACACTGGTAATGTGCAGGTAGATTTGGCTTATATCTCTCTTTGATGGGTGGGTGTGCACTTGTGGGGATGTAGTGTTTGACCCCTTTTATTTTTCAAAAGTCTAGCGGATGTTTGCTGAAGACTTGCTCGTATTCTTGCACTAGCCTGTAGACCCCCTTCTTGTGATGTGAAGGTGTGGAGTCAGTGCCTACGTGTAATTCCTTACACCACTCCTCTGGCTGACTTGGTGAGCTGTCACTGAATGGGTGGGCTGAAGCAATGGTGGATGCTGCTGTTTGGATAGCATGTGTATCTACTGAGAACAGCTTATCAATGGTGGCAAATCGGAGCAGCTTAATCTTTTGCTCTCCGCAGTTCAACACTCTCATGGGCACTCTTCCCTTCCATATTAATGAATAAAACTATGATGTAAATAGCATATAGATACCCCACAAATGCAGATAAAAGTAGGTTATGGGAAAAGGGGGAAGAGAGAAACAGGAAAATAGTGGAATAAAGTATACCTTCCAGGTGGGAGAGGAAATGGCAGCACAGCCAGTGGAGGTGAAGCAAGGGGAGCCTGCAACTAAAGAGTTGAGAGCGTTATCACATGGTGACTGAGCCTGATTGTAACGGGAGCATAGAGGTGCCGATCCTGTCTTACCTGCGTTGGTGTAGAAGTGGGTGTCCTGTGGTGGAGTCAGCTATGTGCAGTGGTGGCCGTGGGTTCTTTTATGTGCGACCGTAGTAATAGCTGTGCCCACTTCCTGTATGGGAGTGGAATGCAGTGAGGCTAATGGAACGCACGCCTGCGCATTTGTGTTTAACGTCGCGCATGTGCAGAACGGAGAAAAGGCTGCGCTCACTTCCTAATGAAAGGGAGTGAGACGCAGCTGGGAAGGGAAGGGAAAAGATTAGGGTTTGGGGATGATGAAAGGGCTTTCTACGGGCAAGGATGGCAAAGGGTGGCAGTGACGGAAAGTCAGGCAGATGGTCCTGTCCTGTCCTGTCCGTCCGTCTTTTTGTATCATGAATTGGAAAGACTGCAAGGGGGAGGGGAGGTGCTTGTGCCCAAAAGGAGGAGTTATTCAGATTCATTGCAGTGGGCGGCGGCTGCAAAAAGCACCATTCTCCTTGTTTTTGCTCTGCAAATTCTACTACTTGGAAAGTATGCAGAAAATGAAATGTAGAACATATAACATCAACTGCTTAGGAACGCATCATAGGTTAGTACTTAAAAGGATATTGTCATGTTCTAGTCATAATGCAAGCTGGACATTTTTCATGTTACCCTGTAATCGCCGGCCTGTTCTAATGCTCACAAGCCAAGATATAGGCTCAGCTGCTAAGGCTTCCCTCTGCCTTCTGAATGAAAATTGAATATGTCTGGCTCACTGTGTATATAGCAGGTGGTCAGAAAAAATAAGAGTCAATTCAATAGAAATAGCTCTGGCACACTATAGTGATCAATAACGTAAGAAAAGAACTCTTAGAATGCTGAAAATTCTTTATTTGTGCAAAAGGATAATTCATCCAACGTTTCGAGCTTGTTTTTAGGTCTTTATCAAGGATAAAGTTATCTAAGATCATAAAGGGTTACAAAACCATATAAACACGTAATTAGTACATAGTACAACATAACAGTACAATATATTGCTACTTGAGAGTACAATGGGTCAAATGACCATGATGCACATACAAAAAAATTTTCCAAAGCCATAGTGAAAACATTTGTACTGAGGAAAGAAAATTTCCACATGACCTATCTGGAGAAACATTCTGGATCAAACAGCCAAAAATAGTCAAGCAGGTAAATACACACCTATATGGATAACAGGATGATATGTGTTCAATTGTATAGCGTCATTGCCATTAAGGTACAAATGGAAAACTTGCAATCCTATATAGTGAAGGAAATGAACACATATCATATCAAAGAACACAGGAACATGGGTGTGAGAAAAACCTCAATGTTTATACTTTGTTCTTTATAATGGTGTGAACATGTATATGTCTCAGTACCTTATGAACTTGAGAATTCTAGTGAGTAGATGATGAAAGCCTATTCCAGAACTGGAATCGGTAAATAATTGTAGGTGGAATCTAAATGAAAAGATGGTACAAGTGTTATCATGACACGTGGGCTATAACACAATGGACCGTGTGACAAAGAAGAAAGGAGAGAAAGAAGAGGAAGAAAATGGAACTACCTGTAACATTACGTGATAGTCACTGGTAAGTATCACTTGACAATTCAGGTGAAAAAGGATTCCTTTATTAAAGGGTTCTCAGTCGCCTCAGGATCATGAAATACTAGGGTAAATGATATGAGAATGGGTAAGAAGCACCACTAAAGGAAATATGAGATGCAGGACATATATCTATAAACCCCTGAACTACATGATAGAAATAAAAAGAAGAAAAAAGAAAAAAAAGAAGAAAGAAGAAGAACACATAGAATGCGGAAAGAGAATGGGTACAACTACCTGAGTTACTGCAGGGAGGCCCCTGGTAGGTATTGTGAGGGTTAGTGGAATTCCTTCACTGAAGGGTTCTCAGTTGCCTCAGGTTCGTGAAAAATGCTATAGACAAATAATGCCCGGAGAAAAGGGGTTCATATACAGCGAATAATGGTAATACAAGGTACATGTGTCCCATGTAATAGTATAAATATATATATATTGTACTAAGCTCTACACCAGAAATAGAAAGTAGTCCCTCTGCCTTCTGTCTAGGTGCCCTGAGTTATGTCCTGTAAACTGTCACAGTGACCTAGACACACATGTGTAGTAGGGGAATATCCCTGCTGAGATGCCAGTGCTAGAGCACTCGTTTGCTGTGGAGCTGAACGCTATGTGAGTAGTTCTTACCTTCAATGAGCAGAAGTCTCTTTTTTCAGATTTCAATATCTCTGTGGGTATCTGGCAGAAATATGGAATACTCTTTACTGCTAAGACCCTGTACACCACTCCCACTAAAGGGGGCTTTACACGCTGCGACATCGCTAATGCGGAGTCGTTGGGGTCACGGAATTTGTGACGCACATCCGGCCGCATTAGCGATGTTGCTGCGTGTGATACCGATGAGCGATTTTGCATCGTTGCAAAAACGTGCAAAATCGCTCATCGGTGACATGGGTCTCCATTCTCGATTATCGTTACTGCAGCAGTAACGATGTAGTTCGTCGCTCCTGCGGTAGCACACATCGCTCCGTGTGACACCGCAGAAACGAGGAACCTCTCCTTACCTGCCTCCCAGCCGCTATGAGGAAGGAAGGAGGTGGGCGGGATGTTCCGGCCACTCATCTCCGCCCCTCCGCTGCTATTGGGCGGTCGCTCAGTGACGTCGCTGTGACGCCGCACGGACCGCCCCCTTAGAAAGGAGGCGGTTCGCCGGACACAGCGACGTCGCCGGGCAGGTAAGTATGTGTGACGGGTCTGGTCGGTGTTGTGCGGCATGGGCAGCGATTTGCCCGTGTCGCGCAACAGATGGGGGCGGGTACCCACACTAGCGATATCGTGACCGATATCGCAGTGTGTAAAGTAGCCTTTAGTCACATGACCAAGACTGTATCTGTGTCCCTACAACACACTTGAGACAAATGTGTGTGTGAGCCTGCATTGTGGGGTATATATAATATATTATAGAGCTGGGAAGGATCATTCTAAGCAGTGAGCTGTTCCAGTATTTGTAGGAAAATACCCAGTAGAAGCATCAAACACAGCACCAATACCTCCCATCAGTATTCCACCACAGTGCCATGTAACCCATGCCCTACACTCCCATCTACACCAATACTATACAGGCACAAACTAGTATATCTGACTAAAAGCCCCCAAAATATGAAGAACGGCCTATAGTTGAGTGTGGATATAAAATCTATGTGAGCAGAGCTAGAATAGAAATCACTGATCGCATTGAAGTCATTCTGACCATAAATCACCATGATATCAAGGTGAGGAGTTGTGTGTTACTGCTGGGAGGAAAGGGTTAACAGTGGAATATTAAGGTGCATTTCTGTGTGCAGTGTTACTAGTCAATGTAACAATTCAGTATGAGCTGCTCTTGGTGCCGGGGGAGGGAGATGCTCTCCTGAGCAAGATAGATGGGGAATGAACATGATATCTATATAGTGTAAGGCAGGGGGTCTCAAACCAGGTGATCATGTCTGATCAACTGGTTACATTATGTCTGATTACCTTGTCTAACAGTTTTTTCTCCCCTTTCTTTACCTTCCAGGTTCCCATAGTCACGTGAAATATCCCTGTTGCACTTGATTACGGCTCACTATTCACTATAGGATGTCTTATATCTAACATCACACTCTCACCCATCAGCACTCTATAGGTTTGTATAAGGTATGCGCTTACACATCCGGTCCTCCATAGGTATTTCCACTTATGTAACACTATCCCTATGATCACTCATAACTCATACCCTTGTAGTCAATTACAGCCTCCTCTCTCCCCCCTCCCCTTCTCCCTTTCCATCTATAATTTTGCCAGTACAATATTAGTTTACCTTAGGCACACACTCACATATTCCTTTCCTTAGTGATTTATTGTAATTCACATTCACATACAATTCTCTATGCCTGCCCATTACTACATTCATACCTACTTGACCCTATCCTGATACCCCTTGTCTCACCTTGTTGGTCCCTACACCTGTTATCATGTCCTTTCCTGTGTCTGTCTTGTCACACAACACATTTTAGCATATAACTTGTGCTCCTTATTACCTGTCCTGCCTATTAGAATTATGTCCATTATGTCCATGCATGGCCCAATGAATCAAGTCTGTACTTCATATTCATGGTTTAAGCCTTTGGGTTCCAATGTGCCCAGAGTATATATCCAGAAAGATTCCCTTTCTTTGAGCTTCCTAATTCTATTGCCTCCTCTGCGTATGGCTTGGACATGTTCGATGACTTGGAATCTTAATTGGATCACTGTGTGATTATGCGTCACAAAATGGTGTGGGACTGGTAATAGAATCTGCTTACAATGTATTGTTGACTTGTGTTTAGCTCAAAGAAAGAGAATCTTTCTGGATATGTACTCTGGGCATATTAGAACCCAAGGGCTTAAACCGTGAATATGAAGTAAAGACTTGATTCATTGGGCCGTGCACCATGTCACCAAGTGTCCAATTGCATTGTCCAATGGCTCACAATGGTTATGCGTTTTCATTGGATGGATAATCGAAGCCATGTTTTTTTCCTTTCTGTTGGGTTTGTTGTGTGAGTAGCCTATAGGATTAAGTTGGTTACCGCAGGCAGTGGATTTAACTTCCTGTCTTTGGTCCAGTGGTAGATGGATTGTCTGGTCTATGAGCTGTTATTGGTTTGAATGCAGGTGAATGCCCATGGGCTGCTTATGACTGTGTAAAATAGTATTGATTCATGATGGATTTCAGACTACATGTAGATATCTTCAGTCTTTCTATCCACATCATTTAAATGAACATTATCCATGCAGCTTGATGCCTTGTGGACTCGGTCTAGGGACTTTGGCTTCAACTAGAGGATCACTTGGCTACATGGCTTCAATCTAGGGGCTCCAATTCCGATTGGAGATCATAACCGCAATCTAGGGATTTCGACTCCGGCTGCCAGGATTATGCCATATCATCATACCAGAGACTACTTAAGGAAGAAACCCAGGTTGGACAATTTTGTCACCTGGCTACAGACTTTGCAGACCTCAGCCAGCTTCCTAAATCTGGCGCTATTCTATTGTCGGTGGGTGCCCGACAAATTACACAGCTATGTAAAATTTTGGTTTATGAAACTTCAAATCCAGTGACTGATTATTATGTTTTCTAATGTCCTGATTTAAAAAAAAAATAAATATTTTTTTTTAACCATCAAATATTGATTTTGTACAATCCATGTGTGAAGTTACATACAAGTGACATGAACAAGAAAAATACTTATTGTAACCAAAAATATTCACAATTTTATATATAAAATACATTTATTTATTGTACAGTCATTCTGCAACTTTATTAGAAATTTATTCTTGCACTTTTTCCTTTTCTCTAAATCCCCCTTTTCTCTTATAGAAGGCCTGTGGATCTTCTCTGTGAAGCATCCGGCAATCATGTTCACGTTTCATTTACTTTGGTATCGTCGTTCCATCTCCTTGATATTCCGATGAAAACCTTCTTGTTCTTCCCACCAGCACCAAGGTTTTCAGACAAGTAGTCCAAATAGGAATGTAAAAAATGTAACTTCAAATTCATTAGACAACCCAAGGCTTTGAAACGTTTCAGCATGTTCTCCACGATGGACTTAAATTTTGATTCTTTGTTGTTACCTAGAAACGTATTTATTGCTTCTTTCAAAGAGTCCCAAGCCCTTTTTTCAACAGTTTTCATTATTGTTTAAAACACGTCATCCTTCATTCATGGGTTTCTGAATATCCGAACCCACAAAAATGCTTTTGTGCTGCCCCTGTGCCAGCAGCCGCCGTTGGTCGGATCCAGACCTTCTAAGAGAGTGGCTCGACCCGGGGGTCTCGCGGACATGTCGAATAAAAGGAGGAATGTAGATGTATGGGCTAGGCCGTATTAAGTTTGTGACGCCACCAACGGTGTGTGGTGAGGTGGGACACCACCGCTGCCGTTATGGGATACCCGGGAGAGATGTAGTGGCAGCTGGATGTTAACCCCTCCGTGTGTAGGGATGATTGCCCCGGGGCCCAGTGTCTTTGTGCAGGGTATGGAGATGGCAAGGGCCGGCGCGCCTGAGCAAGCAGGGGGATGTTTGGTTACTCACAGTAAATGAATCACACGAGTCTTTCGGTAAACCAAAGGTGCTGGTGGCCTGCCGCCCCGGCCGGTTGCATTCAGGTCCCCCACCCAGGCTGGTGGTCGCTGTCCTTTACTCTGCACTTGTTTTTGTGTATGGTGGACTGCCTGGTCTGGAACTCAGGAGTCCGCTCCCGGCTGGATATGGCCTAAGGAGCCGTGCCCGCAGGCGCTGGCCCGTGGGATCTAAGGGCCCTGGCGGTGGCCTTATCCCTATCAGTGGGCTGTTGTCTTCTTTGAGGGACTTTAGGTGGGATAGGACCTATAATCCTGCCCTCAATCATTTAATTAGCTAGGCCGCTGGTTTCGGTCCTGGCTTCAGGGTCCTAGGTGACTAGGGTTTCAGGTCGGCTGTGTGTTTCCTAAGTGAGGAAAGGTGTTGTGCGGGGGCCTATCTGTAACTACCTGGTTTTGCCAGGGCATCACACCTTCCTTCAGACTTGATTCTGACAGTCCCTGAAACTTGGTACACAGGTACTTAAACATCTCTCCTTCTTTCAGTAGCGCTTTCACAAACAGCTTCATCAGTCCAAGCTTACAGTGGAGTGGTGGCAAGAGAACTTTAGGTGGGATCAACTAAGCTTTATGCAACAATGTTCTTGAGTCCCGGTTACAAAGATGTTCTTGTTGGCCAATTTTTTTTGCTCCAGTGAAGAGTCCTAACCTGGCTTTCCAATTCACACAAAAAGCATGTGTTCTGCCTTCTTTTACGTAATGCTGTGAATCTCTAGCATACAGCTAAACCCTAGTTCACATTTCAAATAAACAGACTGTGGAGTTCAATAGCCTTGATTTATTAGCTGGTAACGTGAACTTGATTGCAGTATACATGGAATATACAGTGAATATAGGAATATCCAAGATGCAGTTGAAGACAGAATACGGTATATCCAAGATACTGTTTTATACGGGTAAAAACTATAACAAGAAAATGATTACAGTCAGTACAGTGTTAATACAGAGTTAACATAGCATAACAGTACATGAGATGCAGTTCTTACGAGAATGTAGGTGAAAGGTCACTGCATCTGCAATACATAGAAATCTTATCTAGACAAACAAGACAGGGATGACACTAAAGGTGTAGAAGTACAATGTACAATGCATTTACTACACTCTTCCATCTAGGATTCTATCACTAACACATGTAATTTGCTTTGCTCACCGGATTACACTAGGCAGGGGTGAATGTACAGAGAGGTAAGTCGGCATGTCCTTTCCTGACAAATCCAAAGAGAAAATGGCTGCAGGCTTCTTCTCAGCTCAGGGAGGCATTCCTTACCCAGAATACATTTAGCTTAAAGGGAAACTCAGCAATTCAAAAGAATAACAATGACCTCTAGGGGTTGTAACAGAAATTTCAATGAATGACTATTAGCAGGCTGCCATGAGGCAGAACAGCATGGGTATTTAATATATCCTCCTTGCTGCCCAAGAAGCAATGAGAACATTTTTAGACCACCACATATTGACCATCCATGCTCCTTGTAGTTAAGTTTCTTGAGAATAAAGTCTAAATTCTCACAGCTTTCTTCCAAGTGCATAGCATGTGTGACGCCCTGGACTAGCCAGGTAGTCACAAACACAAAATCACACACACCCCCTCCCCTGGATAGTCTACATCAGTCACACAAAATCCTTGTTGCCTCCTCCAGGGTCTGATGTCCACACCAGGTGGGGCGGAGCCAGGCGGTTGGCCCCACCCACCGAGGAGTTCACAGGCCTGGAGGCGGGAAAAGCAGTTAGTTTAGTTTTGTAGTGGAAAGTGAGAGGACAGAAACTGTTAGTGTCTGGGTAGGAGCCCAGGCACTGTCAGCAAGGTCGGCAGACGGTGGTGGCCGTCTGCAGGAGGTGGTACAAGTCAGCTGAACCGTAGGACCGGGGACGGGCGGTGACCCGAGGGGAACTGAACCGGTGAGCGGATCTGTACCAAGCACAAAGGCAGGGCCATTGGACCCTGACCAGGCTAGGAGCCGCCGACAATGGTCAAATCCGAGAGTGACCGGAATCCCAGGGGTTCCCTAACACCCAAGACCCGACAGAAGGCAACCGTCCACACCGTGAGGATAAAAAGCCACCGCCATAGGCTAGAGATCCAAGGGCCAGCGCCTGCGGGCAAACGGGCTCCCTCGGTACGTACACCCCAGCCATCCAGCCTCCCCGTACCGCCACCGGGCCCCGGGATCACCAACCCCTACCCACGGAGGGGGAACCAACATCCTAGCTGCTCCCTGCCATCGCTCCCGGGATCCCCGTCACCAGCAGTGGTGGTGCCCATTATCACCACGACCTGTGGGTGACGTCACTAACTATCTCCCCAAACAAACCACCCCCTTTTCACTCGTGGGCGAGGAGCGCTGCTCGAGTCCCCGGATCTGGCCCTCCGCTCGAGCCACCGAGCAGCAGCAGCAGCAGAAGTCCCCGAACCCGAGCGTAGCGTGCGTGGCCCCTCTGCCCGCGACACATGCCCTACACACACTGAAGAATACTTACTGCCATTGAGCAGTAGCACAGCTTTCAGACTTTTTGGATGAAACAATGACGTGTCTCCACTCGCTCACATTGTACTTAATGTTACATTTTCCATCAGCACAGGAACATCGCTTGAATACACTAGAGCACCATCTTCAGAAAAGTATGGAGGGAATCTTTTCAGAATTCTAACCTTTTGGAAACCTATTGTCACGCTCTCCGGGTCCCCTGCTTCGCTCCCCGGCTCCTCTGGCAGACATCCCCCGCTCCACGGTCTCCAGCCTCCACCACCTGCGGTCCCCAGGCGGCCCGGTCCCCGCTCCCGGCGCCCGTCGGCAGCCCTGCTCCAGGCCGGCTCCCCTGCTTCCTATACACCGCTCCCTGCCCTGGCTTCTGGCACCCGGGCCTCGCGCATGCGCATTAGGGCGCGCGCGCGGTCATTGACCCTCTCTTAAAGGGCCAGCGTCCACTGACAGGAAATTGAACACACAGGTACAGGGTATAAAGGGGTTTAATGTCCAAGTGGGCGGGGCCTGTTCTTCGTGTTTCCTAAGCTAGGAGTCAGGTCTCCTTGTGTCTCTGTGATATACTTACCTATCTCTCTTCTAGAGCCGCTCCTGCCTCGCCATCCGGTCCTGCCGATTCCCGAACCCCGAACGCTGACTATCTGCCATCCCGTCAGTCCGTACCATCTCTGATCCCTGTGGTGACCCGTCCTCTCGCTCCATCGGTTCCGGACTCTGCCTGACATCTCGGCCTCCGAACCTGAGCTCCGTCACCCGGACTACCATCAGTGACTCCGTGGTCCCAGGGACTTCTCCATTCCACTCTTTTGCACGGACTGTCCTGCTACCCGTAGTGCTCCGGCTACCGGACCCCTTGCCTTCATTAAGGTGTTCGGCCCAGTGGATCCACCTCCTGGGTCTGCCCGTCCACCTGGCCCTAACACCTATAGAATCAGTGTTTGTGAAAAAACTGTACGTGATGATATTTTTTCAATATTTTTACTGAGTCCAATGATCAAAAGTATGAAAAAAATCACATCTTTCAAAAATTTTTACCCTTGGAAACCTGTGTTATTATTACTATGCACGAGCCCTAAATTGTCTGAAAAACAACAAATATGCTGGTTGGATAGACCTTGACCCCACAATTCAACGGCCACAATTAAGGAGAAAAGTGCTAAGAGAGTTAAATTTGCCCCTGAAATAACCCATGATACGGGCCAAGGAGGGACACACCATTTTGATCCGAAAATAGCCCAACACCATGAGAGACGGGCAAATCCGTGAAAAGACAAAGTTCCAAGCTACAACTGACGCAGGATCTACAGCACATACGCCCATTGTAATTGTTCATGATTTCCGGCCACTACGCATTTCAGCCTTCAGGGACCTGGTAATTCGAATGCTATGTCCAGGAGTAGAGATGAGCGAACCGGTCCCGGTTCGGCTCGAGGTCGGTTCGCCGAACGGAGCTCCCGTTCGAGTTCGGCTCGTCGAACGTTCGACGAACCGAATTCGAGCCAATAGGAAACAATGGCAGGCAATCACAAACACAGTAAAACACCTAGAAAACACCCTCAAAGGTGTCCAAAAGGTGACAAACAACTCACAACACAACACAAACACATGGGAAAGTGACAAGGACATATACTCATGCGAAAACAAAACAGCTGGACAAGGAAAAAGAGGAGGACACACAGATATAGGCATGGCACGCCATTCTAAAATCATGTAAAACACCGCAAGGTGACTCCAAGCGGAGTCTCCCTTTTTTCCAAAAATTGGGTCCCACACACACCCACCCCTTCAGTGGCAGCAGTTGTGCCCCAGTTGTACACTTCACAGCTACATTTGCATCAAGCACATTCAAAAATACGCTATTCTTAACCGTCCCCAGGATGACACCGGGGTAGGTAGCAAAGTCTTTCCTGATCCCAGCTCTGTTCATCTTGGCTTCTTTTAAAAACACAGCAAGCAAGGGTTACTCCAAGCGGAGTCTCCCTTTTTTCCAAAAATTGGGCCACACAGACACCCACCCCATCAGTGGCAGCACTTGGGCCCTAGTTGCAAACAGGATGTTTTGATTTGCATCAAGCAAATTCAAAAATACGCCATAATTAACCGTCCCCAGGATGACACCGGGGTAGGTAGCAAAGTCTTTCCTGATCCCAGCTCTGTTCATCTTGGCTTCTTTTAAAAACACAGCAAGCAAGGGTTACTCCAAGCGGAGTCTCCCTTTTTTCCAAAAATTGGGCCACACAGACACCCACCCCATCAGTGGCAGGACTTGGGCCCTAGTTGCAAACAGGATGTTTTGATTTGCATCAAGCACATTCAAAAATACGCCATTCTTATCCGTCCCCAGGATGACACCGGGGTAGGTAGATAAAGTCTTTGCTGACCCATGACTTGTTCATCTTGGCTTCTTTTAAAAACACAGCAAGCAAGGGTTACTCCAAGCGGAGTCTCCCTTTTTTCCAAAAATTGGGCCACACAGACACCCACCCCATCAGTGGCAGCACTTGGGCCCTAGTTGCAAACAGGATGTTTTGATTTGCATCAAGCACATTCAAAAATACGCCATAATTAACCGTCCCCAGGATGACACCGGGGTAGGTAGCAAAGTCTTTCCTGATCCCAGCTCTGTTCATCTTGGCTTCTTTTAAAAACACAGCAAGCAAGGGTTACTCCAAGCGGAGTCTCCCTTTTTTCCAAAAATTGGGCCACACAGACACCCACCCCATCAGTGGCAGCACTTGGGCCCTAGTTGCAAACAGGATGTTTTGATTTGCATCAAGCACATTCAAAAATACGCCATAATTAACCGTCCCCAGGATGACACCGGGGTAGGTAGCAAAGTCTTTCCTGATCCCAGCTCTGTTCATCTTGGCTTCTTTTAAAAACACAGCAAGCAAGGGTTACTCCAAGCGGAGTCTCCCTTTTTTCCAAAAATTGGGCCACACAGACACCCACCCCATCAGTGGCAGCACTTGGGCCCTAGTTGCAAACAGGATGTTTTGATTTCCATCAAGCACATTCCAAAATTCGCCATAATTAACCGTCCCCAGGATGACACCGGGGTAGGTAGCAAAGTCTTTCCTGATCCCAGCTCTGTTCATCTTGGCTTCTTTTAAAAACACAGCAAGCAAGGGTTACTCCAAGCGGAGTCTCCCTTTTTTCCAAAAATTGGGCCACACAGACACCCACCCCATCAGTGGCAGCACTTGGGCCCTAGTTGCAAACAGGATGTTTTGATTTGCATCAAGCACATTCAAAAATACGCCATAATTAACCGTCCCCAGGATGACACCGGGGTAGGTAGCAAAGTCTTTCCTGATCCCAGCTCTGTTCATCTTGGCTTCTTTTAAAAACACAGCAAGCAAGGGTTACTCCAAGCGGAGTCTCCCTTTTTTCCAAAAATTGGGCCACACAGACACCCACCCCATCAGTGGCAGCACTTGGGCCCTAGTTGCAAACAGGATGTTTTGATTTGCATCAAGCACATTCAAAAATACGCCATAATTAACCGTCCCCAGGATGACACCGGGGTAGGTAGCAAAGTCTTTCCTGATCCCAGCTCTGTTCATCTTGGCTTCTTTTAAAAACACAGCAAGCAAGGGTTACTCCAAGCGGAGTCTCCCTTTTTTCCAAAAATTGGGCCCCACACACACCCACCCCTTCAGTGGCAGCAGTTGTGCCCCAGTTGTACACTTCACAGCTACATTTGCATCAAGCACATTCAAAAATACGCTATTCTTAACCGTCCCCAGGATGACACCGGGGTAGGTAGCAAAGTCTTTCCTGATCCCAGCTCTGTTCATCTTGGCTTCTTTTAAAAACACAGCAAGCAAGGGTTACTCCAAGCGGAGTCTCCCTTTTTTCCAAAAATTGGGCCACACAGACACCCACCCCATCAGTGGCAGCACTTGGGCCCTAGTTGCAAACAGGATGTTTTGATTTGCATCAAGCACATTCAAAAATACGCCATAATTAACCGTCCCCAGGATGACACCGGGGTAGGTAGCAAAGTCTTTCCTGATCCCAGCTCTGTTCATCTTGGCTTCTTTTAAAAACACAGCAAGCAAGGGTTACTCCAAGCGGAGTCTCCCTTTTTTCCAAAAATTGGGCCCCACACACACCCACCCCTTCAGTGGCAGCAGTTGTGCCCCAGTTGTACACTTCACAGCTACATTTACATCAAGCACATTCAAAAATACGCTATTCTTAACCGTCCCCAGGATGACACCGGGGTAGGTAGCAAAGTCTTTCCTGATCCCAGCTCTGTTCATCTTGGCTTCTTTTAAAAACACAGCAAGCAAGGGTTACTCCAAGCGGAGTCTCCCTTTTTTCCAAAAATTGGGCCACACAGACACCCACCCCATCAGTGGCAGCACTTGGGCCCTAGTTGCAAACAGGATGTTTTGATTTGCATCAAGCACATTCAAAAATACGCCATAATTAACCGTCCCCAAGATGACACCGGGGTAGGTAGCAAAGTCTTTCCTGATCCCAGCTCTGTTCATCTTGGCTTCTTTTAAAAACACAGCAAGCAAGGGTTACTCCAAGCGGAGTCTCCCTTTTTTCCAAAAATTGGGCCCCACACACACCCACCCCTTCAGTGGCAGCAGTTGTGCCCCAGTTGTACACTTCACAGCTACATTTGCATCAAGCACATTCAAAAATACGCTATTCTTAACCGTCCCCAGGATGACACCGGGGTAGGTAGCAAAGTCTTTCCTGATCCCAGCTCTGTTCATCTTGGCTTCTTTTAAAAACACAGCAAGCAAGGGTTACTCCAAGCGGAGTCTCCCTTTTTTCCAAAAATTGGGCCACACAGACACCCACCCCATCAGTGGCAGCACTTGGGCCCTAGTTGCAAACAGGATGTTTTGATTTGCATCAAGCAAATTCAAAAATACGCCATGAATAAGACTCTCTGGTCGAAACGCGTCGGATAGATCCACTTTTTGCACTTGTGCCTCTGTGTCCACTGCACAGTCTGTATGTTTTTATACTTCTACAAATAAATACAAGTTTTATTTTTATCCTCCTTGATGCTGGATATTTGATTCTTGCCCACTTGGGCCCTAGTTGCAAACAGGATGTTTTGATTTGCATCAAGCACATTCCAAATCAACAAGCATTTACTCTCCCCAGGATGACACAGGGGTAGTAAATTCCTTATGGATCCATGACTTGTTCATTTTGATGACATTGTCACTGGACAGACGCGTGCGCTTATCTGTCAGCACACACCCAGCAGCACTGAATACACGTTCAGAGACAACGCTGGCAGCTGGACACGACAAAATCTCCAAGGCGTAACTGGAGAGCTCTGGCCATTTTTCTAGGTTTGAAGCCCAAAAGGAGCAAGGCTCCAGTTGCACAGTCATGGCATCGATGTTCATTTGGAGATACTCCTGTATCATCCTCTCCAGCCGTTGAGTATGTGTCAGACTTGTTGTCTCTGGTGGCCTTGCAAAAGAGGGTCTAAAAAAATTATGAAAAGATTCCATAAAATTGCTGTTACCGGCACCAGATACGGTCCTACTGGTACGGGTAGACTGTTGAAGATGACGAGACCGTCCCATGTTTGTCAAGTTACAACTGGGAGATTCCCTCCCTGCACCTGCACGGTTGTTTGGTGGAAAAGCCGAGCTAAGATCGAGTAACAGCTTCTGCTGATACTCCTGCATACGTGCGTCCCTTTCTATGGCTGGAATTATGTCACAAAATTTGGACTTGTACCGGGGATCTAATAGTGTGGCAATCCAGTAGTCATCATCACTTCTAATTTTGACAATACGACTGTCATGTTGGAGGTAGTGCAACAAAAAGGCACTCATGTGTCTTGCGCAGCCATGCGGACCAAGTCCACGCTGTGTTTGTGGCATAGAGGTGCTACCCGTTCTTTCTTCCTCTGACATCTCCCCCCAACCTCTTTCAACTGAAATTTGACTAAGGTCTCCCTCATCCGCTGAGTCTTCCATGTCCATGGACAGTTCGTCCTCCATTTCTTCATGTTCTCCTGCACCTTGCTCAACATTTCGCCTGCTACTATGCGCCCTTGTCGATCCCTGTTCCCCATGGTCCCATGCCTGCTGCGTTGGTGATGATGAACGTCTGGACCTTGGTGATGTTGTTGTCCCTTGCGCATATGAATCCTCCTGTAGTCCCTCCCCTTCATGTTGTCCCACCCCCTGACTCCGAATAGTGTTTAGCGTGTGCTCCAGCATGTAAATGACTGGAATCGTCATGCTGATAATGGCATTGTCAGAGCTAAACATATTCGTCGCCATGTCGAAACTGTGCAGAAGGGTGCATAGGTCCTTGATCTGAGACCACTCCATCAGGGTGATCTGCCCCACCTCTGCATCTCGTTGGCCCAGGCTATACGTCATGACGTATTGCACCAGGGCTCTGCGGTGCTGCCACAGTCGCTGTAACATGTGGAGAGTTGAATTCCAGCGTGTCGCCACATCGCATTTCAGGCGATGAACCGGCAGGCCGAAAGACTTCTGGAGCGATGCAAGTCGCTCTGCTGCGGCGCTTGAACGGCGGAAGTGAGCTGACAGTTTTCGTGCCCTGTTCAGAAGGCCATCTAGGCCGGGATAGTGTGTTAAAAATTGCTGGACGACAAGGTTCAACACGTGAGCCATACAAGGTACGTGTGTCACAATGCCCAGGCGAAGTGCCGCACCCAGGTTTGCAGCATTGTCGCACACGGCCTTACCAGGCTGCAGGTTGAGTGGAGACAACCATTTATTAAACTCGGACCGCAGAGCTGACCACAACTCCTCAGCTGTGTGACTCTTATTCCCAAGACATGTCAAGCTAAAGACCGCCTGATGCCGTTGCGCTCTGCTGCCAGCATAGTAATGAGGCGTGCGTGATTCCTTCTGCGCAGTGAGAACGCTGGTGGCCTGACCAGGCAGGCTTGGGGCGGAGGTGGAGGACCCAGATGAGGTGGAGGATGCAGAAGCTGTGGAGGAACTTGGACAGACAGAGGATTGACACACAAGTCGTGGGGACGGCAAGACTTGTGCAGCAGACCCTTCACCATCTATCACCATAGTTACCCAGTGCCCAGTCAGCGACATGTAACGTCCCTGTCCATGCTTACTGGTCCAAGTATCGGTGGTGAAATGCACCCGTTCACACACAGAGTTTCTCAAGGAAGCGGTGATGTTGTGTGCGACATGCTGGTGTAGCGCGGGCACACCTTTCTTAGAGAAGTAGTGGCGACTAGGCATCTGGTACTGGGGCACAGCGACAGACATAAGGTCTCTAAAATCCTGTGTGTCCACTAGGCGGAAAGGCAGCATTTCGGTAGACAACAGCTTACAGAGGGATAGAGTCAACCTCTTAGCTTTGTCATGGGTCGGAGGAAGTGGCCTTTTATTTGACCACATCTGAGGGACAGAGATCTGGCTGCTGTGTGTAGACGGTGTTGAGTAGGGTGTCCCTGGAAAAATGCAGGTTTGTGAGGAAAGTGCAGGCGGAGACATGATGTTGCCTTCATCCAACGTTGGTGCTATCGATGTCTGAGAGAGCTGTACACACTCACTTGTTTCCCCTTCCAAACCAACTGACGACCTTACAAGCAAACTGCCTGTTGCGGTTACAGTGGTGGAAGTTTGGCGTGGAAAAACAGGTGTGACAGCTGTCCCCACAGTCCTAGAAGATGAAGAGCGCGCGGATGCACTGGAAGGGGCGGGCGGTGGATGGTTCGCTCTTGCAGCATTGCAGCACAGTGAGCTTCCTACCGGGACCTATGATATTTATTCATGTGACGATTCATGGAAGAAGTTGTCAAAGTGCTGAGGTTTTGACCTCTACTAAGAGAATCATGACAAATTTTACATATCACATGATTTGGGCGATCTTTTTCTATGTCAAAAAAGGACCAGGCTAGGCAAGGCTTAGAGGCCATGCGACCTGTTGATCCACCCCGAATAATGCTCATAGGCAGAGTGGTGGCTGAGGATGCAGTTGTAGACGTGCTACCAGTGCTCCGACTCTGTCCAGGAAGGCGCAAGGTAACTTCGTCGTCGGTTGCATCCTCCTCCACCGCCTCTGTTGACCTCCTCGAGTGCCTGACTGGGGGTTGACAGTAGGTGGGATCTAGAACTTCATCATCAATTGTTGTGTTTGCACTCCCCTCCCCCTCAGACCGAGCCTCTTCTTGCCCTGACCGAATATTTAAGTTGTCATCCCAATCGGGTATCTGCGTCTCATCTTCATCAGTATGTTCCTCATTGTCTATAACCACAGGTGTTACAGTTTGTGACAAAGGGTCAACATTATGCTCAGAAACTTGGTCCTCACAGCCTGAATCAGAGTCACAAAGGTTCTGGGCATCACTGCAGACCATTTCCTGTTCTGTATTCACTGTAGCTTGGGAGCAGACCTCTGATTCCCAGGCTATAGTGTGACTGAACAGCTCTGCAGACTCAGCCATCTCAGTTCCACCATACTGTGCAGGGCTGATGGAGACTTCAGAGCTGGGAGAAATCAAGTGTGATTGGGATGACAACTCAGAGGACTGGTGTTTTTTGGATGCGGTACTTGAAGTGGCTGAGAGGGCACTTGTTGGACCACTTGAGATCCATTCAAGCATTTTCCTTTTTTGCCCATCATCTACCTTTCTTCCTGTTGTTCGTGTCCGTAAAAAAGGGAGCACATCGGATTGTCCACGGTAAGTAGTAGACATCTTACTTTTGCTGGTAGATGGTCTATCTTCAGCAGATGATAATGGAGCTTTGCCACTTTCCCCACAGACAAAACCTTTTTTGCCTTTTCCACCACGCCTCTTCCCCTTTCCACCAGCATCTGTCATTTTGCCACTCATGTTGATTGCGACAAGATTGTGGACTGAAAATGTGGTAGTAAAAATTGAGAGGTGGTGAAGATTGCAGTGGTGGTCTAGCTTTATTAACAGCAGAATAATAAAGAATAAATATCCCTGACAATGCAACTTATTTATAATGAGTTGGAGTGTGCAACGCAGGCAGATGCGCTCTGCAAATGTCTTGGCACTAGTGGGACTATAGCAAAGTCCAATAGCCACGTATAGGATGCCACTAGGTACACTGAGTGTTTGCTAGTATAATGGCTAAGTTAAAATTAGTTGGAGTGTGCAACGCAGGCAGATGCGCTCTGCAAATGTCTTGGCACTAGTGGGACTATAGCAAGGTCCAATAGCCACGTATAGGATGCCACTAGGTACACTGAATGTTTGCTAGTATAATGGCTTACTTATAATTAGTTGGAGTGTGCAACGCAGGCAGATGCGCTCTGCAAATGTCTTGGCACTAGTGGGACTATAGCAAAGTCCAATAGCCACGTATAGGATGCCACTAGGTACACTGAGTGTTTGCTAGTATAATGGCTTACTTATAATTAGTTGGAGTGTGCAACGCAGGCAGATGCGCTCTGCAAATGTCTTGGCACTAGTGGGACTATAGCAAAGTCCAATAGCCACAGATAGGATGCCACTAGGTACACTGAGTGTTTGCTAGTAAAATTGCTTAGTTTAAAAAAGTTGGAGTGTGCAATGCAGGCAGACGTGCTCTGCAAATGTCTTTGCACTAGTGGGACTATAGCAAAGTCCAATAGCCACAGATAGGATGCCACTAGGTACACTGAGTGTTTGCTAGTATAATGGCTTACTTATAATTAGTTGGAGTGTGCAACGCAGGCAGATGCGCTCTGCAAATGTCTTGGCACTAGTGGGACTATAGCAAAGTCCAATAGCCACGTATAGGATGCCACTAGGTACACTCAGTGTTTGCTAGTATAATGGCTAAGTTAAAATTAGTTGGAGTGTGCAACGCAGGCAGATGCGCTCTGCAAATGTCTTGGCACTAGTGGGACTATAGCAAAGTCCAATAGCCACGTATAGGATGCCACTAGGTACACTGAGTGTTTGCTAGTATAATGGCTTACTTATAATTAGTTGGAGTGTGCAATGCAGGCAGATGCGCTCTGCAAATGTCTTGGCACTAGTGGGACTATAGCAAGGTCCAATAGCCACGTATAGGATGCCACTAGGTACACTGAGTGTTTGCTAGTATAATGGCTTACTTATAATTAGTTGGAGTGTGCAACGCAGGCAGATGCGCTCTGCAAATGTCTTGGCACTAGTGGGACTATAGCAAGGTCCAATAGCCACGTATAGGATGCCACTAGGTACACTGAATGTTTGCTAGTATAATGGCTTACTTATAATTAGTTGGAGTGTGCAACGCAGGCAGATGCGCTCTGCAAATGTCTTGGCACTAGTGGGACTATAGCAAAGTCCAATAGCCACGTATAGGATGCCACTAGGTACACTGAGTGTTTGCTAGTATAATGGCTTACTTATAATTAGTTGGAGTGTGCAACGCAGGCAGATGCGCTCTGCAAATGTCTTGGCACTAGTGGGACTATAGCAAAGTCCAATAGCCACAGATAGGATGCCACTAGGTACACTGAGTGTTTGCTAGTAAAATTGCTTAGTTTAAAAAAGTTGGAGTGTGCAATGCAGGCAGACGTGCTCTGCAAATGTCTTTGCACTAGTGGGACTATAGCAAAGTCCAATAGCCACAGATAGGATGCCACTAGGTACACTGAGTGTTTGCTAGTATAATGGCTTACTTATAATTAGTTGGAGTGTGCAACGCAGGCAGATGCCCTCTGCAAATGTCTTGGCACTAGTGGGACTATAGCAAAGTCCAATAGCCACGTATAGGATGCCACTAGGTACACTGAGTGTTTGCTAGTAAAATTGCTTAGTTTAAAAAAGTTGGAGTGTGCAATGCAGGCAGACGTGCTCTGCAAATGTCTTTGCACTAGTGGGACTATAGCAAAGTCCAATAGCCACAGATAGGATGCCACTAGGTACACTGAGTGTTTGCTAGTATAATGGCTTACTTATAATTAGTTGGAGTGTGCAACGCAGGCAGATGCGCTCTGCAAATGTCTTGGCACTAGTGGGACTATAGCAAAGTCCAATAGCCACGTATAGGATGCCACTAGGTACACTGAGTGTTTGCTAGTATAATGGCTTACTTATAATTAGTTGGAGTGTGCAATGCAGGCAGACGTGCTCTGCAAATGTCTTTGCACTAGTGGGACTATAGCAAAGTCCAATAGCCACAGATAGGATGCCACTAGGTACACTGAGTGTTTGCTAGTATAATGGCTTACTTATAATTAGTTGGAGTGTGCAACGCAGGCAGATGCCCTCTGCAAATGTCTTGGCACTAGTGGGACTATAGCAAAGTCCAATAGCCACGTATAGGATGCCACTAGGTACACTGAGTGTTTGCTAGTAAAATTGCTTAGTTTAAAAAAGTTGGAGTGTGCAATGCAGGCAGACGTGCTCTGCAAATGTCTTTGCACTAGTGGGACTATAGCAAAGTCCAATAGCCACAGATAGGATGCCACTAGGTACACTGAGTGTTTGCTAGTATAATGGCTTACTTATAATTAGTTGGAGTGTGCAACGCAGGCAGATGCGCTCTGCAAATGTCTTGGCACTAGTGGGACTATAGCAAAGTCCAATAGCCACGTATAGGATGCCACTAGGTACACTGAGTGTTTGCTAGTATAATGGCTAAGTTAAAATTAGTTGGAGTGTGCAACGCAGGCAGATGCGCTCTGCAAATGTCTTGGCACTAGTGGGACTATAGCAAAGTCCAATAGCCACAGATAGGATGCCACTAGGTACACTGAGTGTTTGCTAGTATAATGGCTTACTTATAATTAGTTGGAGTGTGCAACGCAGGCAGATGCGCTCTGCAAATGTCTTGGCACTAGTGGGACTATAGCAAGGTCCAATAGCCACGTATAGGATGCCACTAGGTACACTGAGTGTTTGCTAGTATAATGGCTTACTTATAATTAGTTGGAGTGTGCAACGCAGGCAGATGCGCTCTGCAAATGTCTTGGCACTAGTGGGACTATAGCAAGGTCCAATAGCCACGTATAGGATGCCACTAGGTACACTGAATGTTTGCTAGTATAATGGCTTACTTATAATTAGTTGGAGTGTGCAACGCAGGCAGATGCGCTCTGCAAATGTCTTGGCACTAGTGGGACTATAGCAAAGTCCAATAGCCACAGATAGGATGCCACTAGGTACACTGAGTGTTTGCTAGTATAATGGCTTACTTATAATTAGTTGGAGTGTGCAACGCAGGCAGATGCGCTCTGCAAATGTCTTGGCACTAGTGGGACTATAGCAAAGTCCAATAGCCACGTATAGGATGCCACTAGGTACACTGAGTGTTTGCTAGTAAAATTGCTTAGTTTAAAAAAGTTGGAGTGTGCAATGCAGGCAGACGTGCTCTGCAAATGTCTTTGCACTAGTGGGACTATAGCAAAGTCCAATAGCCACAGATAGGATGCCACTAGGTACACTGAGTGTTTGCTAGTATAATGGCTTACTTATAATTAGTTGGAGTGTGCAACGCAGGCAGATGCCCTCTGCAAATGTCTTGGCACTAGTGGGACTATAGCAAAGTCCAATAGCCACGTATAGGATGCCACTAGGTACACTGAGTGTTTGCTAGTAAAATTGCTTAGTTTAAAAAAGTTGGAGTGTGCAATGCAGGCAGACGTGCTCTGCAAATGTCTTTGCACTAGTGGGACTATAGCAAAGTCCAATAGCCACAGATAGGATGCCACTAGGTACACTGAGTGTTTGCTAGTATAATGGCTTACTTATAATTAGTTGGAGTGTGCAACACAGGCAGATGCGCTCTGCAAATGTCTTGGCACTAGTGGGACTATAGCAAAGTCCAATAGGCACGTATAGGATGCCACTAGGTACACTGAGTGTTTGCTAGTATAATGGCTAAGTTAAAATTAGTTGGAGTGTGCAACGCAGGCAGATGCGCTCTGCAAATGTCTTGGCACTAGTGGGACTATAGCAAAGTCCAATAGCCACGTATAGGATGCCACTAGGTACACTGAGTGTTTGCTAGTAAAATTGCTTAGTTTAAAAAAGTTGGAGTGTGCAATGCAGGCAGACGTGCTCTGCAAATGTCTTTGCACTAGTGGGACTATAGCAAAGTCCAATAGCCACAGATAGGATGCCACTAGGTACACTGAGTGTTTGCTAGTATAATGGCTTAGTTATAATGAGTTGGAGTGTGCAGAGGACAGGAGGGTACAGTGGCAGGATTGTGGTGCTCTGGGTAGAGGAATGGAAGCCTGCCTTTCTATTCCCTCCTAATGGTGAAATGCAGGGAGGAAATCCCTGACCTTGGCTACACAGATGCTGTTGCTGTTTGCAGGACCTGTCACCTATGGCTCTCTGACCCTGCCGGTTTGAGCCCTTAAAAGGACTGCTATAAAGTGCTCTCCCTATGCTGTCTAACGCTGTGTATGCAGCGCATACAGCTGTATCGGCTATAGGACTCAGGAGGACGGAGCTGCGACAGTGATGTCTGACACCAAAGACGCAGAAGGCAGATAATGGCGTCCGTGAAGAAAATGTCCGGTTTTATAATGCAGGGATGACCGTTACAAGAGTTAGGCCTTTGTTTCAGGTATACCCCCAGTGGTAAATTGTTTCGCCCATTCTTTGCAGAATGGACATTACAACGACAGGAGACCCGCTCCTTTGCAATGGGAACAATGTTTTGAGGCCCTCATGCACGTCTCTATGCAGGGACAACGTGGAGCCTCCCAATTTTTGGCTGCCCTGCCTAAGGGCTATACTAAAATAGACCCACTTCCTTACAATGGGAATTATATTATATTATACTAGCAAACACTCAGTGTACCTAGTGGCATCCTATACGTGGCTATTGGACCTTGCTATAGTCCCACTAGTGCCAAGACATTTGCAGAGCGCATCTGCCTGCGTTGCACACTCCAACTAATTATAAGTAAGCCATTATACTAGCAAACACTCAGTGTACCTAGTGGCATCCTATACGTGGCTATTGGACCTTGCTATAGTCCCACTAGTGCCAAGACATTTGCAGAGCGCATCTGCCTGCGTTGCACACTCCAACTAATTATAAGTAAGCCATTATACTAGCAAACACTCAGTGTACCTAGTGGCATCCTATCTGTGGCTATTGGACTTTGCTATAGTCCCACTAGTGCCAAGACATTTGCAGAGCGCATCTGCCTGCGTTGCACACTCCAACTAATTATAAGTAAGCCATTATACTAGCAAACACTCAGTGTACCTAGTGGCATCCTATACGTGGCTATTGGACCTTGCTATAGTCCCACTAGTGCCAAGACATTTGCAGAGCGCATCTGCCTGCGTTGCACACTCCAACTAATTATAAGTAAGCCATTATACTAGCAAACACTGAGTGTACCTAGTGGCATCCTATACGTGGCTATTGGACCTTGCTATAGTCCCACTAGTGCCAAGACATTTGCAGAGCGCATCTGCCTGCGTTGCACACTCCAACTAATTATAAGTAAGCCATTATACTAGCAAAAACTCAGTGTACCTAGTGGCATCCTATCTGTGGCTATTGGACTTTGCTATAGTCCCACTAGTGCAAAGACATTTGCAGAGCACGTCTGCCTGCATTGCACACTCCAACTTTTTTAAACTAAGCCATTATACTAGCAAACACTCAGTGTACCTAGTGGCATCCTATACGTGGCTATTGGACTTTGCTATAGTCCCACTAGTGCCAAGACATTTGCAGAGCGCATCTGCCTGCGTTGCACACTCCAACTAATTATAAGTAAGCCATTATACTAGCAAGCACTCAGTGTACCTAGTGGCATCCTATACGTGGCTATTGGACCTTGCTATAGTCCCACTAGTGCCAAGACATTTGCAGAGCGCATCTGCCTGCGTTGCACACTCCAACTAATTATAAGTAAGCCATTATACTAGTAAACACTCAGTGTACCTAGTGGCATCCTATACGTG
Organism: Anomaloglossus baeobatrachus; assembly: GCF_048569485.1. Taxonomy (NCBI): domain Eukaryota; kingdom Metazoa; phylum Chordata; class Amphibia; order Anura; family Aromobatidae; genus Anomaloglossus; species Anomaloglossus baeobatrachus. Next base: position 205,968 of record NW_027441990.1, on the reverse strand, counting down.
GCTATTGGACTTTGCTATAGTCCCACTAGTGCCAAGACATTTGCAGAGCGCATCTGCCTGCGTTGCACACTCCAACTAATTATAAGTAAGCCATTATACTAGCAAACACTCAGTGTACCTAGTGGCATCCTATACGTGGCTATTGGACCTTGCTATAGTCCCACTAGTGCCAAGACATTTGCAGAGCGCATCTGCCTGCGTTGCACACTCCAACTAATTATAAGTAAGCCATTATACTAGCAAACATTCAGTGTACCTAGTGGCATCCTATCTGTGGCTATTGGACTTTGCTATAGTCCCACTAGTGCCAAGACATTTGCAGAGCGCATCTGCCTGCGTTGCACACTCCAACTAATTATAAGTAAGCCATTATACTAGCAAACACTCAGTGTACCTAGTGGCATCCTATACGTGGCTATTGGACTTTGCTATAGTCCCACTAGTGCCAAGACATTTGCAGAGCGTATCTGCCTGCGTTGCACACTCCAACTAATTATAAGTAAGCCATTATACTAGCAAACACTCAGTGTACCTAGTGGCATCCTATACGTGGCTATTGGACTTTGCTATAGTCCCACTAGTGCCAAGACATTTGCAGAGCGCATCTGCCTGCGTTGCACACTCCAACTAATTTTAACTTAGCCATTATTCTAGCAAACACTCAGTGTACCTAGTGGCATCCTATACGTGGCTATTGGACTTTGCTATAGTCCCACTAGTGCCAAGACATTTGCAGAGCGCATCTGCCTGCATTGCACACTCCAACTAATTATAAGTAAGCCATTATACTAGCAAACACTCAGTGTACCTAGTGGCATCCTATACGTGGCTATTGGACTTTGCTATAGTCCCACTAGTGCCAAGACATTTGCAGAGCGCATCTGCCTGCGTTGCACACTCCAACTAATTTTAACTTAGCCATTATACTAGCAAACACTCAGTGTACCTAGTGGCATCCTATACGTGGCTATTGGACTTTGCTATAGTCCCACTAGTGCCAAGACATTTGCAGAGCGCATCTGCCTGCGTTGCACACTCCAACTCATTATAAATAAGTTGCATTGTCAGGGATATTTATTCTTTATTATTCTGCTGTTAATAAAGCTAGACCACCACTGCAATCTTCACCACCTCTCAATTTTTACTACCACATTTTCAGTCCACAATCTTGTCGCAATCAACATGAGTGGCAAAATGACAGATGCTGGTGGAAAGGGGAAGAGGCGTGGTGGAAAAGGCAAAAAAGGTTTTGTCTGTGGGGAAAGTGGCAAAGCTCCATTATCATCTGCTGAAGATAGACCATCTACCAGCAAAAGTAAGATGTCTACTACTTACCGTGGACAATCCGATGTGCTCCCTTTTTTACGGACACGAACAACAGGAAGAAAGGTAGATGATGGGCAAAAAAGGAAAATGCTTGAATGGATCTCAAGTGGTCCAACAAGTGCCCTCTCAGCCACTTCAAGTACCGCATCCAAAAAACACCAGTCCTCTGAGTTGTCATCCCAATCACACTTGATTTCTCCCAGCTCTGAAGTCTCCATCAGCCCTGCACAGTATGGTGGAACTGAGATGGCTGAGTCTGCAGAGCTGTTCAGTCACACTATAGCCTGGGAATCAGAGGTCTGCTCCCAAGCTACAGTGAATACAGAACAGGAAATGGTCTGCAGTGATGCCCAGAACCTTTGTGACTCTGATTCAGGCTGTGAGGACCAAGTTTCTGAGCATAATGTTGACCCTTTGTCACAAACTGTAACACCTGTGGTTATAGACAATGAGGAACATACTGATGAAGATGAGACGCAGATACCCGATTGGGATGACAACTTAAATATTCGGTCAGGGCAAGAAGAGGCTCGGTCTGAGGGGGAGGGGAGTGCAAACACAACAATTGATGATGAAGTTCTAGATCCCACCTACTGTCAACCCCCAGTCAGGCACTCGAGGAGGTCAACAGAGGCGGTGGAGGAGGATGCAACCGACGACGAAGTTACCTTGCGCCTTCCTGGACAGAGTCGGAGCACTGGTAGCACGTCTACAACTGCATCCTCAGCCACCACTCTGCCTATGAGCATTATTCGGGGTGGATCAACAGGTCGCATGGCCTCTAAGCCTTGCCTAGCCTGGTCCTTTTTTGACATAGAAAAAGATCGCCCAAATCATGTGATATGTAAAATTTGTCATGATTCTCTTAGTAGAGGTCAAAACCTCAGCACTTTGACAACTTCTTCCATGAATCGTCACATGAATAAATATCATAGGTCCCGGTAGGAAGCTCACTGTGCTGCAATGCTGCAAGAGCGAACCATCCACCGCCCGCCCCTTCCAGTGCATCCGCGCGCTCTTCATCTTCTAGGACTGTGGGGACAGCTGTCACACCTGTTTTTCCACGCCAAACTTCCACCACTGTAACCGCAACAGGCAGTTTGCTTGTAAGGTCGTCAGTTGGTTTGGAAGGGGAAACAAGTGAGTGTGTACAGCTCTCTCAGACATCGATAGCACCAACGTTGGATGAAGGCAACATCATGTCTCCGCCTGCACTTTCCTCACAAACCTGCATTTTTCCAGGGACACCCTACTCAACACCGTCTACACAAAGCAGCCAGATCTCTGTCCCTCAGATGTGGTCAAATAAAAGGCCACTTCCTCCGACCCATGACAAAGCTAAGAGGTTGACTCTATCCCTCTGTAAGCTGTTGTCTACCGAAATGCTGCCTTTCCGCCTAGTGGACACACAGGATTTTAGAGACCTTATGTCTGTCGCTGTGCCCCAGTACCAGATGCCTAGTCGCCACTACTTCTCTAAGAAAGGTGTGCCCGCGCTACACCAGCATGTCGCACACAACATCACCGCTTCCTTGAGAAACTCTGTGTGTGAACGGGTGCATTTCACCACCGATACTTGGACCAGTAAGCATGGACAGGGACGTTACATGTCGCTGACTGGGCACTGGGTAACTATGGTGATAGATGGTGAAGGGTCTGCTGCACAAGTCTTGCCGTCCCCACGACTTGTGTGTCAATCCTCTGTCTGTCCAAGTTCCTCCACAGCTTCTGCATCCTCCACCTCATCTGGGTCCTCCACCTCCGCCCCAAGCCTGCCTGGTCAGGCCACCAGCGTTCTCACTGCGCAGAAGGAATCACGCACGCCTCATTACTATGCTGGCAGCAGAGCGCAACGGCATCAGGCGGTCTTTAGCTTGACATGTCTTGGGAATAAGAGTCACACAGCTGAGGAGTTGTGGTCAGCTCTGCGGTCCGAGTTTAATAAATGGTTGTCTCCACTCAACCTGCAGCCTGGTAAGGCCGTGTGCGACAATGCTGCAAACCTGGGTGCGGCACTTCGCCTGGGCATTGTGACACACGTACCTTGTATGGCTCACGTGTTGAACCTTGTCGTCCAGCAATTTTTAACACACTATCCCGGCCTAGATGGCCTTCTGAACAGGGCACGAAAACTGTCAGCTCACTTCCGCCGTTCAAGCGCCGCAGCAGAGCGACTTGCATCGCTCCAGAAGTCTTTCGGCCTGCCGGTTCATCGCCTGAAATGCGATGTGGCGACACGCTGGAATTCAACTCTCCACATGTTACAGCGACTGTGGCAGCACCGCAGAGCCCTGGTGCAATACGTCATGACGTATAGCCTGGGCCAACGAGATGCAGAGGTGGGGCAGATCACCCTGATGGAGTGGTCTCAGATCAAGGACCTATGCACCCTTCTGCACAGTTTCGACATGGCGACGAATATGTTTAGCTCTGACAATGCCATTATCAGCATGACGATTCCAGTCATTTACATGCTGGAGCACACGCTAAACACTATTCGGAGTCAGGGGGTGGGACAACATGAAGGGGAGGGACTACAGGAGGATTCATATGCGCAAGGGACAACAACATCACCAAGGTCCAGACGTTCATCATCACCAACGCAGCAGGCATGGGACCATGAGGAACAGGGATCGACAAGGGCGCATAGTAGCAGGCGAAATGTTGAGCAAGGTGCAGGAGAACATGAAGAAATGGAGGACGAACTGTCCATGGACATGGAAGACTCAGCGGATGAGGGAGACCTTGGTCAAATTTCAGTTGAAAGAGGTTGGGGGGAGATGTCAGAGGAAGAAAGAACGGGTAGCACCTCTATGCCACAAACACAGCGTGGACTTGGTCCGCATGGCTGCGCAAGACACATGAGTGCCTTTTTGTTGCACTACCTCCAACATGACAGTCGTATTGTCAAAATTAGAAGTGATGATGACTACTGGATTGCCACACTATTAGATCCCCGGTACAAGTCCAAATTTTGTGACATAATTCCAGCCATAGAAAGGGACGCACGTATGCAGGAGTATCAGCAGAAGCTGTTACTCGATCTTAGCTCGGCTTTTCCACCAAACAACCGTGCAGGTGCAGGGAGGGAATCTCCCAGTTGTAACTTGACAAACATGGGACGGTCTCGTCATCTTCAACAGTCTACCCGTACCAGTAGGACCGTATCTGGTGCCGGTAACAGCAATTTTATGGAATCTTTTCATAATTTTTTTAGACCCTCTTTTGCAAGGCCACCAGAGACAACAAGTCTGACACATACTCAACGGCTGGAGAGGATGATACAGGAGTATCTCCAAATGAACATCGATGCCATGACTGTGCAACTGGAGCCTTGCTCCTTTTGGGCTTCAAACCTAGAAAAATGGCCAGAGCTCTCCAGTTACGCCTTGGAGATTTTGTCGTGTCCAGCTGCCAGCGTTGTCTCTGAACGTGTATTCAGTGCTGCTGGGTGTGTGCTGACAGATAAGCGCACGCGTCTGTCCAGTGACAATGTGGACAGACTGACGTTCATCAAAATGAACAAGTCATGGATCCATAAGGAATTTACTACCCCTGTGTCATCCTGGGGAGAGTAAATGCTTGTTGATTTGGAATGTGCTTGATGCAAATCAAAACATCCTGTTTGCAACTAGGGCCCAAGTGCTGCCACTGATGGGGTGGGTGTCTGTGTGGCCCAATTTTTGGAAAAAAGGGAGACTCCGCTTGGAGTAACCCTTGCTTGCTGTGTTTTTAAAAGAAGCCAAGATGAACAGAGCTGGGATCAGGAAAGACTTTGCTACCTACCCCGGTGTCATCCTGGGGACGGTTAAGAATAGCGTATTTTTGAATGTGCTTGATGCAAATGTAGCTGTGAAGTGTACAACTGGGGCACAACTGCTGCCACTGAAGGGGTGGGTGTGTGTGGGGCCCAATTTTTGGAAAAAAGGGAGACTCCGCTTGGAGTAACCCTTGCTTGCTGTGTTTTTAAAAGAAGCCAAGATGAACAGAGCTGGGATCAGGAAAGACTTTGCTACCTACCCCGGTGTCATCCTGGGGACGGTTAATTATGGCGTATTTTTGAATGTGCTTGATGCAAATCAAAACATCCTGTTTGCAACTAGGGCCCAAGTGCTGCCACTGATGGGGTGGGTGTCTGTGTGGCCCAATTTTTGGAAAAAAGGGAGACTCCGCTTGGAGTAACCCTTGCTTGCTGTGTTTTTAAAAGAAGCCAAGATGAACAGAGCTGGGATCAGGAAAGACTTTGCTACCTACCCCGGTGTCATCCTGGGGACGGTTAAGAATAGCGTATTTTTGAATGTGCTTGATGCAAATGTAGCTGTGAAGTGTACAACTGGGGCACAACTGCTGCCACTGAAGGGGTGGGTGTGTGTGGGGCCCAATTTTTGGAAAAAAGGGAGACTCCGCTTGGAGTAACCCTTGCTTGCTGTGTTTTTAAAAGAAGCCAAGATGAACAGAGCTGGGATCAGGAAAGACTTTGCTACCTACCCCGGTGTCATCCTGGGGACGGTTAATTATGGCGTATTTTTGAATGTGCTTGATGCAAATCAAAACATCCTGTTTGCAACTAGGGCCCAAGTGCTGCCACTGATGGGGTGGGTGTCTGTGTGGCCCAATTTTTGGAAAAAAGGGAGACTCCACTTGGAGTAACCCTTGCTTGCTGTGTTTTTAAAAGAAGCCAAGATGAACAGAGCTGGGATCAGGAAAGACTTTGCTACCTACCCCGGTGTCATCCTGGGGACGGTTAAGAATAGCGTATTTTTGAATGTGCTTGATGCAAATGTAGCTGTGAAGTGTACAACTGGGGCACAACTGCTGCCACTGAAGGGGTGGGTGTGTGTGGGGCCCAATTTTTGGAAAAAAGGGAGACTCCGCTTGGAGTAACCCTTGCTTGCTGTGTTTTTAAAAGAAGCCAAGATGAACAGAGCTGGGATCAGGAAAGACTTTGCTACCTACCCCGGTGTCATCCTGGGGACGGTTAATTATGGCGTATTTTTGAATGTGCTTGATGCAAATCAAAACATCCTGTTTGCAACTAGGGCCCAAGTGCTGCCACTGATGGGGTGGGTGTCTGTGTGGCCCAATTTTTGGAAAAAAGGGAGACTCCGCTTGGAGTAACCCTTGCTTGCTGTGTTTTTAAAAGAAGCCAAGATGAACAGAGCTGGGATCAGGAAAGACTTTGCTACCTACCCCGGTGTCATCCTGGGGACGGTTAATTATGGCGTATTTTTGAATGTGCTTGATGCAAATCAAAACATCCTGTTTGCAACTAGGGCCCAAGTGCTTCCACTGATGGGGTGGGTGTCTGTGTGGCCCAATTTTTGGAAAAAAGGGAGACTCCGCTTGGAGTAACCCTTGCTTGCTGTGTTTTTAAAAGAAGCCAAGATGAACAGAGCTGGGATCAGGAAAGACTTTGCTACCTACCCCGGTGTCATCCTGGGGACGGTTAATTATGGCGAATTTTGGAATGTGCTTGATGGAAATCAAAACATCCTGTTTGCAACTAGGGCCCAAGTGCTGCCACTGATGGGGTGGGTGTCTGTGTGGCCCAATTTTTGGAAAAAAGGGAGACTCCGCTTGGAGTAACCCTTGCTTGCTGTGTTTTTAAAAGAAGCCAAGATGAACAGAGCTGGGATCAGGAAAGACTTTGCTACCTACCCCGGTGTCATCCTGGGGACGGTTAATTATGGCGTATTTTTGAATGTGCTTGATGCAAATCAAAACATCCTGTTTGCAACTAGGGCCCAAGTGCTGCCACTGATGGGGTGGGTGTCTGTGTGGCCCAATTTTTGGAAAAAAGGGAGACTCCGCTTGGAGTAACCCTTGCTTGCTGTGTTTTTAAAAGAAGCCAAGATGAACAGAGCTGGGATCAGGAAAGACTTTGCTACCTACCCCGGTGTCATCCTGGGGACGGTTAATTATGGCGTATTTTTGAATGTGCTTGATGCAAATCAAAACATCCTGTTTGCAACTAGGGCCCAAGTGCTGCCACTGATGGGGTGGGTGTCTGTGTGGCCCAATTTTTGGAAAAAAGGGAGACTCCGCTTGGAGTAACCCTTGCTTGCTGTGTTTTTAAAAGAAGCCAAGATGAACAAGTCATGGGTCAGCAAAGACTTTATCTACCTACCCCGGTGTCATCCTGGGGACGGATAAGAATGGCGTATTTTTGAATGTGCTTGATGCAAATCAAAACATCCTGTTTGCAACTAGGGCCCAAGTCCTGCCACTGATGGGGTGGGTGTCTGTGTGGCCCAATTTTTGGAAAAAAGGGAGACTCCGCTTGGAGTAACCCTTGCTTGCTGTGTTTTTAAAAGAAGCCAAGATGAACAGAGCTGGGATCAGGAAAGACTTTGCTACCTACCCCGGTGTCATCCTGGGGACGGTTAATTATGGCGTATTTTTGAATTTGCTTGATGCAAATCAAAACATCCTGTTTGCAACTAGGGCCCAAGTGCTGCCACTGATGGGGTGGGTGTCTGTGTGGCCCAATTTTTGGAAAAAAGGGAGACTCCGCTTGGAGTAACCCTTGCTTGCTGTGTTTTTAAAAGAAGCCAAGATGAACAGAGCTGGGATCAGGAAAGACTTTGCTACTTACCCCGGTGTCATCCTGGGGACGGTTAAGAATAGCGTATTTTTGAATGTGCTTGATGCAAATGTAGCTGTGAAGTGTACAACTGGGGCACAACTGCTGCCACTGAAGGGGTGGGTGTGTGTGGGGCCCAATTTTTGGAAAAAAGGGAGACTCCGCTTGGAGTCACCTTGCGGTGTTTTACATGATTTTAGAATGGCGTGCCATGCCTATATCTGTGTGTCCTCCTCTTTTTCCTTGTCCAGCTGTTTTGTTTTCGCATGAGTATATGTCCTTGTCACTTTCCCATGTGTTTGTGTTGTGTTGTGAGTTGTTTGTCACCTTTTGGACACCTTTGAGGGTGTTTTCTAGGTGTTTTACTGTGTTTGTGATTGCCTGCCATTGTTTCCTATTGGCTCGAGTTCGGTTCGTCGAACGTTCGACGAGCCGAACTCGAACGGGAGCTCCGTTCGGCGAACCGACCTCGAGCCGAACCGGGACCGGTTCGCTCATCTCTACTCCTGGACATAGCATTCGAATTACCAGGTCCCTGAAGGCTGAAATGCGTAGTGGCCGGAAATCATGAACAATTACAATGGGCGTATGTGCTGTAGATCCTGCGTCAGTTGTAGCTTGGAACTTTGTCTTTTCACGGATTTGCCCGTCTCTCATGGTGTTGGGCTATTTTCGGATCAAAATGGTGTGTCCCTCCTTGGCCCGTATCATGGGTTATTTCAGGGGCAAATTTAACTCTCTTAGCACTTTTCTCCTTAATTGTGGCCGTTGAATTGTGGGGTCAAGGTCTATCCAACCAGCATATTTGTTGTTTTTCAGACAATTTAGGGCTCGTGCATAGTAATAATAACACAGGTTTCCAAGGGTAAAAATTTTTGAAAGATGTGATTTTTTTCATACTTTTGATCATTGGACTCAGTAAAAATATTGAAAAAATATCATCACGTACAGTTTTTTCACAAACACTGATTCTATAGGTGTTAGGGCCAGGTGGACGGGCAGACCCAGGAGGTGGATCCACTGGGCCGAACACCTTAATGAAGGCAAGGGGTCCGGTAGCCGGAGCACTACGGGTAGCAGGACAGTCCGTGCAAAAGAGTGGAATGGAGAAGTCCCTGGGACCACGGAGTCACTGATGGTAGTCCGGGTGACGGAGCTCAGGTTCGGAGGCCGAGATGTCAGGCAGAGTCCGGAACCGATGGAGCGAGAGGACGGGTCACCACAGGGATCAGAGATGGTACGGACTGACGGGATGGCAGATAGTCAGCGTTCGGGGTTCGGGAATCGGCAGGACCGGATGGCGAGGCAGGAGCGGCTCTAGAAGAGAGATAGGTAAGTATATCACAGAGACACAAGGAGACCTGACTCCTAGCTTAGGAAACACGAAGAACAGGCCCCGCCCACTTGGACATTAAACCCCTTTATACCCTGTACCTGTGTGTTCAATTTCCTGTCAGTGGACGCTGGCCCTTTAAGAGAGGGTCAATGACCGCGCGCGCGCCCTAATGCGCATGCGCGAGGCCCGGGTGCCAGAAGCCAGGGCAGGGAGCGGTGTATAGGAAGCAGGGGAGCCGGCCTGGAGCAGGGCTGCCGACGGGCGCCGGGAGCGGGGACCGGGCCGCCTGGGGACCGCAGGTGGTGGAGGCTGGAGACCGTGGAGCGGGGGATGTCTGCCAGAGGAGCCGGGGAGCGAAGCAGGGGACCCGGAGAGCGTGACAATAGGTTTCCAAAAGGTTAGAATTCTGAAAAGATTCCCTCCATACTTTTCTGAAGATGGTGCTCTAGTGTATTCAAGCGATGTTCCTGTGCTGATGGAAAATGTAACATTAAGTACAATGTGAGCGAGTGGAGACACGTCATTGTTTCATCCAAAAAGTCTGAAAGCTGTGCTACTGCTCAATGGCAGTAAGTATTCTTCAGTGTGTGTAGGGCATGTGTCGCGGGCAGAGGGGCCACGCACGCTACGCTCGGGTTCGGGGACTTCTGCTGCTGCTGCTGCTCGGTGGCTCGAGCGGAGGGCCAGATCCGGGGACTCGAGCAGCGCTCCTCGCCCACGAGTGAAAAGGGGGTGGTTTGTTTGGGGAGATAGTTAGTGACGTCACCCACAGGTCGTGGTGATAATGGGCACCACCACTGCTGGTGACGGGGATCCCGGGAGCGATGGCAGGGAGCAGCTAGGATGTTGGTTCCCCCTCCGTGGGTAGGGGTTGGTGATCCCGGGGCCCGGTGGCGGTACGGGGAGGCTGGATGGCTGGGGTGTACATACCGAGGGAGCCCGTTTGCCCGCAGGCGCTGGCCCTTGGATCTCTAGCCTATGGCGGTGGCTTTTTATCCTCACGGTGTGGACGGTTGCCTTCTGTCGGGTCTTGGGTGTTAGGGAACCCCTGGGATTCCGGTCACTCTCGGATTTGACCATTGTCGGCGGCTCCTAGCCTGGTCAGGGTCCAATGGCCCTGCCTTTGTGCTTGGTACAGATCCGCTCACCGGTTCAGTTCCCCTCGGGTCACCGCCCGTCCCCGGTCCTACGGTTCAGCTGACTTGTACCACCTCCTGCAGACGGCCACCACCGTCTGCCGACCTTGCTGACAGTGCCTGGGCTCCTACCCAGACACTAACAGTTTCTGTCCTCTCACTTTCCACTACAAAACTAAACTAACTGCTTTTTCCCGCCTCCAGGCCTGTGAACTCCTCGGTGGGTGGGGCCAACCGCCTGGCTCCGCCCCACCTGGTGTGGACATCAGACCCTGGAGGAGGCAACAAGGATTTTGTGTGACTGATGTAGACTATCCAGGGGAGGGGGTGTGTGTGATTTTGTGTTTGTGACTACCTGGCTAGTCCAGGGCGTCACACATGCTATGCACTTGGAAGAAAGCTGTGAGAATTTAGACTTTATTCTCAAGAAACTTAACTACAAGGAGCATGGATGGTCAATATGTGGTGGTCTAAAAATGTTCTCATTGCTTCTTGGGCAGCAAGGAGGATATATTAAATACCCATGCTGTTCTGCCTCATGGCAGCCTGCTAATAGTCATTCATTGAAATTTCTGTTACAACCCCTAGAGGTCATTGTTATTCTTTTGAATTGCTGAGTTTCCCTTTAAGCTAAATGTATTCTGGGTAAGGAATGCCTCCCTGAGCTGAGAAGAAGCCTGCAGCCATTTTCTCTTTGGATTTGTCAGGAAAGGACATGCCGACTTACCTCTCTGTACATTCACCCCTGCCTAGTGTAATCCGGTGAGCAAAGCAAATTACATGTGTTAGTGATAGAATCCTAGATGGAAGAGTGTAGTAAATGCATTGTACATTGTACTTCTACACCTTTAGTGTCATCCCTGTCTTGTTTGTCTAGATAAGATTTCTATGTATTGCAGATGCAGTGACCTTTCACCTACATTCTCGTAAGAACTGCATCTCATGTACTGTTATGCTATGTTAACTCTGTATTAACACTGTACTGACTGTAATCATTTTCTTGTTATAGTTTTTACCCGTATAAAACAGTATCTTGGATATACCGTATTCTGTCTTCAACTGCATCTTGGATATTCCTATATTCACTGTATATTCCATGTATACTGCAATCAAGTTCACGTTACCAGCTAATAAATCAAGGCTATTGAACTCCACAGTCTGTTTATTTGAAATGTGAACTAGGGTTTAGCTGTATGCTAGAGATTCACAGCATTACGTAAAAGAAGGCAGAACACATGCTTTTTGTGTGAATTGGAAAGCCAGGTTAGGACTCTTCACTGGAGCAAAAAAAATTGGCCAACAAGAACATCTTTGTAACCGGGACTCAAGAACATTGTTGCATAAAGCTTAGTTGATCCCACCTAAAGTTCTCTTGCCACCACTCCACTGTAAGCTTGGACTGATGAAGCTGTTTGTGAAAGCGCTACTGAAAGAAGGAGAGATGTTTAAGTACCTGTGTACCAAGTTTCAGGGACTGTCAGAATCAAGTCTGAAGGAAGGTGTGATGCCCTGGCAAAACCAGGTAGTTACAGATAGGCCCCCGCACAACACCTTTCCTCACTTAGGAAACACACAGCCGACCTGAAACCCTAGTCACCTAGGACCCTGAAGCCAGGACCGAAACCAGCGGCCTAGCTAATTAAATGATTGAGGGCAGGATTATAGGTCCTATCCCACCTAAAGTCCCTCAAAGAAGACAACAGCCCACTGATAGGGATAAGGCCACCGCCAGGGCCCTTAGATCCCACGGGCCAGCGCCTGCGGGCACGGCTCCTTAGGCCATATCCAGCCGGGAGCGGACTCCTGAGTTCCAGACCAGGCAGTCCACCATACACAAAAACAAGTGCAGAGTAAAGGACAGCGACCACCAGCCTGGGTGGGGGACCTGAATGCAACCGGCCGGGGCGGCAGGCCACCAGCACCTTTGGTTTACCGAAAGACTCGTGTGATTCATTTACTGTGAGTAACCAAACATCCCCCTGCTTGCTCAGGCGCGCCGGCCCTTGCCATCACCATACCCTGCACAAAGACACTGGGCCCCGGGGCAATCATCCCTACACACGGAGGGGTTAACATCCAGCTGCCACTACATCTCTCCCGGGTATCCCATAACGGCAGCGGTGGTGTCCCACCTCACCACACACCGTTGGTGGCGTCACAAACTTAATACGGCCTAGCCCATACATCTACATTCCTCCTTTTATTCGACATGTCCGCGAGACCCCCGGGTCGAGCCACTCTCTTAGAAGGTCTGGATCCGACCAACGGCGGCTGCTGGCACAGGGGCAGCACAAAAGCATTTTTGTGGGTTCGGATATTCAGAAACCCATGAATGAAGGATGACGTGTTTTAAACAATAATGAAAACTGTTGAAAAAAGGGCTTGGGACTCTTTGAAAGAAGCAATAAATACGTTTCTAGGTAACAACAAAGAATCAAAATTTAAGTCCATCGTGGAGAACATGCTGAAACGTTTCAAAGCCTTGGGTTGTCTAATGAATTTGAAGTTACATTTTTTACATTCCTATTTGGACTACTTGTCTGAAAACCTTGGTGCTGGTGGGAAGAACAAGAAGGTTTTCATCGGAATATCAAGGAGATGGAACGACGATACCAAAGTAAATGAAACGTGAACATGATTGCCGGATGCTTCACAGAGAAGATCCACAGGCCTTCTATAAGAGAAAAGGGGGATTTAGAGAAAAGGAAAAAGTGCAAGAATAAATTTCTAATAAAGTTGCAGAATGACTGTACAATAAATAAATGTATTTTATATATAAAATTGTGAATATTTTTGGTTACAATAAGTATTTTTCTTGTTCATGTCACTTGTATGTAACTTCACACATGGATTGTACAAAATCAATATTTGATGGTTAAAAAAAAAATATTTTTTTTTTTTTTTAAATCAGGACATTAGAAAACATAATAATCAGTCACTGGATTTGAAGTTTCATAAACCAAAATTTTACATAGCTGTGTAATTTGTCGGGCACCCACCGACAATAGAATAGCGCCAGATTTAGGAAGCTGGCTGAGGTCTGCAAAGTCTGTAGCCAGGTGACAAAATTGTCCAACCTGGGTTTCTTCCTTAAGTAGTCTCTGGTATGATGATATGGTATAATCCTGGCAGCCGGAGTCGAAATCCCTAGATTGCGGTTATGATCTCCAATCGGAATTGGAGCCCCTAGATTGAAGCCATGTAGCCAAGTGATCCTCTAGTTGAAGCCAAAGTCCCTAGACCGAGTCCACAAGGCATCAAGCTGCATGGATAATGTTCATTTAAATGATGTGGATAGAAAGACTGAAGATATCTACATGTAGTCTGAAATCCATCATGAATCAATACTATTTTACACAGTCATAAGCAGCCCATGGGCATTCACCTGCATTCAAACCAATAACAGCTCATAGACCAGACAATCCATCTACCACTGGACCAAAGACAGGAAGTTAAATCCACTGCCTGCGGTAACCAACTTAATCCTATAGGCTACTCACACAACAAACCCAACAGAAAGGAAAAAAACATGGCTTCGATTATCCATCCAATGAAAACGCATAACCATTGTGAGCCATTGGACAATGCAATTGGACACTTGGTGACATGGTGCACGGCCCAATGAATCAAGTCTTTACTTCATATTCACGGTTTAAGCCCTTGGGTTCTAATGTGCCCAGAGTACATATCCAGAAAGATTCTCTTTCTTTGAGCTAAACACAAGTCAACAATACATTGTAAGCAGATTCTATTACCAGTCCCACACCATTTTGTGACGCATAATCACACAGTGATCCAATTAAGATTCCAAGTCATCGAACATGTCCAAGCCATACGCAGAGGAGGCAATAGAATTAGGAAGCTCAAAGAAAGGGAATCTTTCTGGATATATACTCTGGGCACATTGGAACCCAAAGGCTTAAACCATGAATATGAAGTACAGACTTGATTCATTGGGCCATGCATGGACATAATGGACATAATTCTAATAGGCAGGACAGGTAATAAGGAGCACAAGTTATATGCTAAAATGTGTTGTGTGACAAGACAGACACAGGAAAGGACATGATAACAGGTGTAGGGACCAACAAGGTGAGACAAGGGGTATCAGGATAGGGTCAAGTAGGTATGAATGTAGTAATGGGGCAGGCATAGAGAATTGTATGTGAATGTGAATTACAATAAATCACTAAGGAAAGGAATATGTGAGTGTGTGCCTAATGTAAACTAATATTGTACTGGCAAAATTATAGATGGAAAGGGAGAAGGGGAGGGGGGAGAGAGGAGGCTGTAATTGACTACAAGGGTATGAGTTATGAGTGATCATAGGGATAGTGTTACATAAGTGGAAATACCTATGGAGGACCGGATGTGTAAGCGCATACCTTATACAAACCTATAGAGTGCTGATGGGTGAGAGTGTGATGTTAGATATAAGACATCCTATAGTGAATAGTGAGCCGTAATCAAGTGCAACAGGGATATTTCACGTGACTATGGGAACCTGGAAGGTAAAGAAAGGGGAGAAAAAACTGTTAGACAAGGTAATCAGACATAATGTAACCAGTTGATCAGACATGATCACCTGGTTTGAGACCCCCTGCCTTACACTATATAGATATCATGTTCATTCCCCATCTATCTTGCTCAGGAGAGCATCTCCCTCCCCCGGCACCAAGAGCAGCTCATACTGAATTGTTACATTGACTAGTAACACTGCACACAGAAATGCACCTTAATATTCCACTGTTAACCCTTTCCTCCCAGCAGTAACACACAACTCCTCACCTTGATATCATGGTGATTTATGGTCAGAATGACTTCAATGCGATCAGTGATTTCTATTCTAGCTCTGCTCACATAGATTTTATATCCACACTCAACTATAGGCCGTTCTTCATATTTTGGGGGCTTTTAGTCAGATATACTAGTTTGTGCCTGTATAGTATTGGTGTAGATGGGAGTGTAGGGCATGGGTTACATGGCACTGTGGTGGAATACTGATGGGAGGTATTGGTGCTGTGTTTGATGCTTCTACTGGGTATTTTCCTACAAATACTGGAACAGCTCACTGCTTAGAATGATCCTTCCCAGCTCTATAATATATTATATATACCCCACAATGCAGGCTCACACACACATTTGTCTCAAGTGTGTTGTAGGGACACAGATACAGTCTTGGTCATGTGACTAAAGGCTACTTTACACACTGCGATATCGGTCCCGATATCGCTAGTGTGGGTACCCGCCCCCATCTGTTGCGCGACACGGGCAAATCGCTGCCCATGCCGCACAACACCGACCAGACCCGTCACACATACTTACCTGCCCGGCGACGTCGCTGTGTCCGGCGAACCGCCTCCTTTCTAAGGGGGCGGTCCGTGCGGCGTCACAGCGACGTCACTGAGCGACGGCCCAATAGCAGCGGAGGGGCGGAGATGAGTGGCCGGAACATCCCGCCCACCTCCTTCCTTCCTCATAGCGGCTGGGAGGCAGGTAAGGAGAGGTTCCTCGTTTCTGCGGTGTCACACGGAGCGATGTGTGCTACCGCAGGAGCGACGAACTACATCGTTACTGCTGCAGTAACGATAATCGAGAATGGAGACCCATGTCACCGATGAGCGATTTTGCACGTTTTTGCAACGATGCAAAATCGCTCATCGGTATCACACGCAGCAACATCGCTAATGCGGACGGATGTGCGTCACAAATTCCGTGACCCCAACGACTCCGCATTAGCGATGTCGCAGCGTGTAAAGCCCCCTTTAGTGGGAGTGATGTACAGGGTCTTAGCAGTAAAGAGTATTCCATATTTCTGCCAGATACCCACAGAGATATTGAAATCTGAAAAAAGAGACTTCTGCTCATTGAAGGTAAGAACTACTCACATAGCGTTCAACTCCACAGCAAACGAGTGCTCTAGCACTGGCATCTCAGCAGGGATATTCCCCTACTACACATGTGTGTCTAGGTCACTGTGACAGTTTACAGGACATAACTCAGGGCACCTAGACAGAAGGCAGAGGGACTACTTTCTATTTCTGGTGTAGAGCTTAGTACAATATATATATATTTATACTATTACATGGGACACATGTACCTTGTATTACCATTATTCGCTGTATATGAACCCCTTTTCTCCGGGCATTATTTGTCTATAGCATTTTTCACGAACCTGAGGCAACTGAGAACCCTTCAGTGAAGGAATTCCACTAACCCTCACAATACCTACCAGGGGCCTCCCTGCAGTAACTCAGGTAGTTGTACCCATTCTCTTTCCGCATTCTATGTGTTCTTCTTCTTTCTTCTTTTTTTTCTTTTTTCTTCTTTTTATTTCTATCATGTAGTTCAGGGGTTTATAGATATATGTCCTGCATCTCATATTTCCTTTAGTGGTGCTTCTTACCCATTCTCATATCATTTACCCTAGTATTTCATGATCCTGAGGCGACTGAGAACCCTTTAATAAAGGAATCCTTTTTCACCTGAATTGTCAAGTGATACTTACCAGTGACTATCACGTAATGTTACAGGTAGTTCCATTTTCTTCCTCTTCTTTCTCTCCTTTCTTCTTTGTCACACGGTCCATTGTGTTATAGCCCACGTGTCATGATAACACTTGTACCATCTTTTCATTTAGATTCCACCTACAATTATTTACCGATTCCAGTTCTGGAATAGGCTTTCATCATCTACTCACTAGAATTCTCAAGTTCATAAGGTACTGAGACATATACATGTTCACACCATTATAAAGAACAAAGTATAAACATTGAGGTTTTTCTCACACCCATGTTCCTGTGTTCTTTGATATGATATGTGTTCATTTCCTTCACTATATAGGATTGCAAGTTTTCCATTTGTACCTTAATGGCAATGACGCTATACAATTGAACACATATCATCCTGTTATCCATATAGGTGTGTATTTACCTGCTTGACTATTTTTGGTTGTTTGATCCAGAATGTTTCTCCAGATAGGTCATGTGGAAATTTTCTTTCCTCAGTACAAATGTTTTCACTATGGCTTTGGAAATTTTTTTTGTATGTGCATCATGGTCATTTGACCCATTGTACTCTCAAGTAGCAATATATTGTACTGTTATGTTGTACTATGTACTAATTACGTGTTTATATGGTTTTGTAACCCTTTATGATCTTAGATAACTTTATCCTTGATAAAGACCTAAAAACAAGCTCGAAACGTTGGATGAATTATCCTTTTGCACAAATAAAGAATTTTCAGCATTCTAAAAGTTCTTTTCTTACGTTATTGATCACTATAGTGTGCCAGAGCTATTTCTATTGAATTGACTCTTATTTTTTCTGAGCACCTGCTATATACACAGTGAGCCAGACATATTCAATTTTCATTCAGAAGGCAGAGGGAAGCCTTAGCAGCTGAGCCTATATCTTGGCTTGTGAGCATTAGAACAGGCCGGCGATTACAGGGTAACATGAAAAATGTCCAGCTTGCATTATGACTAGAACATGACAATATCCTTTTAAGTACTAACCTATGATGCGTTCCTAAGCAGTTGATGTTATATGTTCTACATTTCATTTTCTGCATACTTTACAAGTAGTAGAATTTGCTTTGATATAGGCAACTGGATTTTCATTTTTTTTCTGTTTATCAGTAGGACTTCAAAATAACAAAGGTGATCGCCTCCCGTTGCCTGGGAACCGTCCAGGCACAAGAGGGCTATGTGTCACCAGAAGGCGCACACACTCCCTCAAGGCCGGCAGACGTGCAATCCCAGGCACCTTCCAGTACCGACCAAGGTAGCGTCCTCCGAAACTACACTTGATCTTAGCCAAAAGGCCGAGAAGCTATAACCCGAATTGGTTACGGCCTTGAGTGGCACCCTGGCCTATACCGGACACATCTTAGGGAGAGGGAGACAAACCCACGCCTACAGAAGACATTTTGTCACCCAAGCCAAACCCTTGAAAAGGCTGTTTTGCAGAGCAAAAACAAGGAGAATGGTGCTTTTTGCAGCCGCCGCCCACTGCAATGAATCTGAATAACTCCTCCTTTTGGGCACAAGCACCTCCCCTCCCCCTTGCAGTCTTTCCAATTCATGATACAAAAAGACGGACGGACAGGACAGGACAGGACCATCTGCCTGACTTTCCGTCACTGCCACCCTTTGCCATCCTTGCCCGTAGAAAGCCCTTTCATCATCCCCAAACCCTAATCTTTTCCCTTCCCTTCCCAGCTGCGTCTCACTCCCTTTCATTAGGAAGTGAGCGCAGCCTTTTCTCCGTTCTGCACATGCGCGACGTTAAACACAAATGCGCAGGCGTGCGTTCCATTAGCCTCACTGCATTCCACTCCCATACAGGAAGTGGGCACAGCTATTACTACGGTCGCACATAAAAGAACCCACGGCCACCACTGCACATAGCTGACTCCACCACAGGACACCCACTTCTACACCAACGCAGGTAAGACAGGATCGGCACCTCTATGCTCCCGTTACAATCAGGCTCAGTCACCATGTGATAACGCTCTCAACTCTTTAGTTGCAGGCTCCCCTTGCTTCACCTCCACTGGCTGTGCTGCCATTTCCTCTCCCACCTGGAAGGTATACTTTATTCCACTATTTTCCTGTTTCTCTCTTCCCCCTTTTCCCATAACCTACTTTTATCTGCATTTGTGGGGTA
The DNA here is from genome assembly GCF_048569485.1 of Anomaloglossus baeobatrachus. NCBI lineage: Eukaryota > Metazoa > Chordata > Amphibia > Anura > Aromobatidae > Anomaloglossus > Anomaloglossus baeobatrachus. The sequence continues at coordinate 186,917 of NW_027441990.1, read as the reverse complement.
TCTATATGCTATTTACATCATAGTTTTATTCATTAATATGGAAGGGAAGAGTGCCCATGAGAGTGTTGAACTGCGGAGAGCAAAAGATTAAGCTGCTCCGATTTGCCACCATTGATAAGCTGTTCTCAGTAGATACACATGCTATCCAAACAGCAGCATCCACCATTGCTTCAGCCCACCCATTCAGTGACAGCTCACCAAGTCAGCCAGAGGAGTGGTGTAAGGAATTACACGTAGGCACTGACTCCACACCTTCACATCACAAGAAGGGGGTCTACAGGCTAGTGCAAGAATACGAGCAAGTCTTCAGCAAACATCCGCTAGACTTTTGAAAAATAAAAGGGGTCAAACACTACATCCCCACAAGTGCACACCCACCCATCAAAGAGAGATATAAGCCAAATCTACCTGCACATTACCAGTGTACCAAGGACATGTTGAGCAACATGAAGGAGGCTGGGGTTATCCGTGACAGTTGTAGCCTCTGGGCAGCTCCGTTGGTCCTGTTAAAGAAGAAGGACAGCACCACTCCCCTGTATTGAGGAATAGCTAGCTGCATTGACAACTGCAAATTATTTTTCTACCCTTGATCTCACTAGTCACTATTGGCAAGTGTCCGTTGCTGAGGCAGACCGGGAGAAGACCGCCTTTGCCACCCCGATGGGTCTCTGCGAGTTCAAAAGCATGCCCTTCGAGCTGTGCAATTTGCCAGGAACCTTCCAGAGGCTGATGGAATGCTGCTTGGGACACCGAAACTTTGAAACGGTACTGCTATACCTTTATGATGTTATTGTTTATTCTAACGCAAACAAGATTTTAGGGTGTATAAAAAGGGAGATTAGATCCGATGATCCCAACGTATTGTTACCCCTCTATAAATCACTTGTAAGGCCACATCTGGAATATGGGGTAAAGTCCTGAGCAGGTTGATAACCATTGGTTTGAGCATGGTAGGGTGTAGTACGCATCTTCCTGCATCGGTAAAAGCTGCAGAAGTCCTTGAAGATTTCCGCTTCAAAGGCAGTGCCTTGATCTGTGAGGACTCTCTCTGAGTAGCCATGAGGTCTGCATAAGTGTGCTTGGAAGACCTTCGCTGCAGTATGGGCCATTAGATCTTTGACTTGTACCACAACCATAAATCTCGAGTAGTTGTCTACCATCGTAAGTGCATACGTGAGCTCACCTCGATATTCTGCAACAAAACTCCCTTTTTCGATTTCAGTTTCAGCAAACACTCCTCTTCCTGTAGAAAATATTTATCATTACCTAAGACAGTCATTCTAATGCATGACAATATTAAGGCAATTTAGTTAAAACTTGTTTTAACTCACCTTTAAGGGGATTGATGTATTTCATGGTCAATCCAGGTTTGTCAGTGATGGCACTGACATAATGTATGGCGTCTTTTTCGGGCGTTATCCTTTGCCTTTTCATTGTGAAAATCCAGTTGCCTATATCAAAGCAAATTCTACTACTTGGAAAGTATGCAGAAAATGAAATGTAGAACATATAACATCAACTGCTTAGGAACGCATCATAGGTTAGTACTTAAAAGGATATTGTCATGTTCTAGTCATAATGCAAGCTGGACATTTTTCATGTTACCCTGTAATCGCCGGCCTGTTCTAATGCTCACAAGCCAAGATATAGGCTCAGCTGCTAAGGCTTCCCTCTGCCTTCTGAATGAAAATTGAATATGTCTGGCTCACTGTGTATATAGCAGGTGCTCAGAAAAAATAAGAGTCAATTCAATAGAAATAGCTCTGGCACACTATAGTGATCAATAACGTAAGAAAAGAACTCTTAGAATGCTGAAAATTCTTTATTTGTGCAAAAGGATAATTCATCCAACGTTTCGAGCTTGTTTTTAGGTCTTTATCAAGGATAAAGTTATCTAAGATCATAAAGGGTTACAAAACCATATAAACACGTAATTAGTACATAGTACAACATAACAGTACAATATATTGCTACTTGAGAGTACAATGGGTCAAATGACCATGATGCACATACAAAAAAATTTTCCAAAGCCATAGTGAAAACATTTGTACTGAGGAAAGAAAATTTCCACATGACCTATCTGGAGAAACATTCTGGATCAAACAACCAAAAATAGTCAAGCAGGTAAATACACACCTATATGGATAACAGGATGATATGTGTTCAATTGTATAGCGTCATTGCCATTAAGGTACAAATGGAAAACTTGCAATCCTATATAGTGAAGGAAATGAACACATATCATATCAAAGAACACAGGAACATGGGTGTGAGAAAAACCTCAATGTTTATACTTTGTTCTTTATAATGGTGTGAACATGTATATGTCTCAGTACCTTATGAACTTGAGAATTCTAGTGAGTAGATGATGAAAGCCTATTCCAGAACTGGAATCGGTAAATAATTGTAGGTGGAATCTAAATGAAAAGATGGTACAAGTGTTATCATGACACGTGGGCTATAACACAATGGACCGTGTGACAAAGAAGAAAGGAGAGAAAGAAGAGGAAGAAAATGGAACTACCTGTAACATTACGTGATAGTCACTGGTAAGTATCACTTGACAATTCAGGTGAAAAAGGATTCCTTTATTAAAGGGTTCTCAGTCGCCTCAGGATCATGAAATACTAGGGTAAATGATATGAGAATGGGTAAGAAGCACCACTAAAGGAAATATGAGATGCAGGACATATATCTATAAACCCCTGAACTACATGATAGAAATAAAAAGAAGAAAAAAGAAAAAAAAGAAGAAAGAAGAAGAACACATAGAATGCGGAAAGAGAATGGGTACAACTACCTGAGTTACTGCAGGGAGGCCCCTGGTAGGTATTGTGAGGGTTAGTGGAATTCCTTCACTGAAGGGTTCTCAGTTGCCTCAGGTTCGTGAAAAATGCTATAGACAAATAATGCCCGGAGAAAAGGGGTTCATATACAGCGAATAATGGTAATACAAGGTACATGTGTCCCATGTAATAGTATAAATATATATATATTGTACTAAGCTCTACACCAGAAATAGAAAGTAGTCCCTCTGCCTTCTGTCTAGGTGCCCTGAGTTATGTCCTGTAAACTGTCACAGTGACCTAGACACACATGTGTAGTAGGGGAATATCCCTGCTGAGATGCCAGTGCTAGAGCACTCGTTTGCTGTGGAGTTGAACGCTATGTGAGCAGTTCTTACCTTCAATGAGCAGAAGTCTCTTTTTTCAGATTTCAATATCTCTGTGGGTATCTGGCAGAAATATGGAATACTCTTTACTGCTAAGACCCTGTACACCACTCCCACTAAAGGGGGCTTTACACGCTGCGACATCGCTAATGCGGAGTCGTTGGGGTCACGGAATTTGTGACGCACATCCGGCCGCATTAGCGATGTTGCTGCGTGTGATACCGATGAGCGATTTTGCATCGTTGCAAAAACGTGCAAAATCGCTCATCGGTGACATGGGTCTCCATTCTCGATTATCGTTACTGCAGCAGTAACGATGTAGTTCGTCGCTCCTGCGGTAGCACACATCGCTCCGTGTGACACCGCAGAAACGAGGAACCTCTCCTTACCTGCCTCCCAGCCGCTATGAGGAAGGAAGGAGGTGGGCGGGATGTTCCGGCCACTCATCTCCGCCCCTCCGCTGCTATTGGGCGGTCGCTCAGTGACGTCGCTGTGACGCCGCACGGACCGCCCCCTTAGAAAGGAGGCGGTTCGCCGGACACAGCGACGTCGCCGGGCAGGTAAGTATGTGTGACGGGTCTGGTCGGTGTTGTGCGGCATGGGCAGCGATTTGCCCGTGTCGCGCAACAGATGGGGGCGGGTACCCACACTAGCGATATCGGGACCGATATCGCAGTGTGTAAAGTAGCCTTTAGTCACATGACCAAGACTGTATCTGTGTCCCTACAACACACTTGAGACAAATGTGTGTGTGAGCCTGCATTGTGGGGTATATATAATATATTATAGAGCTGGGAAGGATCATTCTAAGCAGTGAGCTGTTCCAGTATTTGTAGGAAAATACCCAGTAGAAGCATCAAACACAGCACCAATACCTCCCATCAGTATTCCACCACAGTGCCATGTAACCCATGCCCTACACTCCCATCTACACCAATACTATACAGGCACAAACTAGTATATCTGACTAAAAGCCCCCAAAATATGAAGAACGGCCTATAGTTGAGTGTGGATATAAAATCTATGTGAGCAGAGCTAGAATAGAAATCACTGATCGCATTGAAGTCATTCTGACCATAAATCACCATGATATCAAGGTGAGGAGTTGTGTGTTACTGCTGGGAGGAAAGGGTTAACAGTGGAATATTAAGGTGCATTTCTGTGTGCAGTGTTACTAGTCAATGTAACAATTCAGTATGAGCTGCTCTTGGTGCCGGGGGAGGGAGATGCTCTCCTGAGCAAGATAGATGGGGAATGAACATGATATCTATATAGTGTAAGGCAGGGGGTCTCAAACCAGGTGATCATGTCTGATCAACTGGTTACATTATGTCTGATTACCTTGTCTAACAGTTTTTTCTCCCCTTTCTTTACCTTCCAGGTTCCCATAGTCACGTGAAATATCCCTGTTGCACTTGATTACGGCTCACTATTCACTATAGGATGTCTTATATCTAACATCACACTCTCACCCATCAGCACTCTATAGGTTTGTATAAGGTATGCGCTTACACATCCGGTCCTCCATAGGTATTTCCACTTATGTAACACTATCCCTATGATCACTCATAACTCATACCCTTGTAGTCAATTACAGCCTCCTCTCTCCCCCCCTCCCCTTCTCCCTTTCCATCTATAATTTTGCCAGTACAATATTAGTTTACATTAGGCACACACTCACATATTCCTTTCCTTAGTGATTTATTGTAATTCACATTCACATACAATTCTCTATGCCTGCCCCATTACTACATTCATACCTACTTGACCCTATCCTGATACCCCTTGTCTCACCTTGTTGGTCCCTACACCTGTTATCATGTCCTTTCCTGTGTCTGTCTTGTCACACAACACATTTTAGCATATAACTTGTGCTCCTTATTACCTGTCCTGCCTATTAGAATTATGTCCATTATGTCCATGCATGGCCCAATGAATCAAGTCTGTACTTCATATTCATGGTTTAAGCCTTTGGGTTCCAATGTGCCCAGAGTATATATCCAGAAAGATTCCCTTTCTTTGAGCTTCCTAATTCTATTGCCTCCTCTGCGTATGGCTTGGACATGTTCGATGACTTGGAATGTTAATTGGATCACTGTGTGATTATGCGTCACAAAATGGTGTGGGACTGGTAATAGAATCTGCTTACAATGTATTGTTGACTTGTGTTTAGCTCAAAGAAAGAGAATCTTTCTGGATATGTACTCTGGGCACATTAGAACCCAAGGGCTTAAACCGTGAATATGAAGTAAAGACTTGATTCATTGGGCCGTGCACCATGTCACCAAGTGTCCAATTGCATTGTCCAATGGCTCACAATGGTTATGCGTTTTCATTGGATGGATAATCGAAGCCATGTTTTTTTCCTTTCTGTTGGGTTTGTTGTGTGAGTAGCCTATAGGATTAAGTTGGTTACCGCAGGCAGTGGATTTAACTTCCTGTCTTTGGTCCAGTGGTAGATGGATTGTCTGGTCTATGAGCTGTTATTGGTTTGAATGCAGGTGAATGCCCATGGGCTGCTTATGACTGTGTAAAATAGTATTGATTCATGATGGATTTCAGACTACATGTAGATATCTTCAGTCTTTCTATCCACATCATTTAAATGAACATTATCCATGCAGCTTGAAATCCATCCAATAAGAGAAGCAACCTTGTACAACCAATCTGATAAGGGCACAGTATATCCTAAGGGAAGGTTATGGCGGATGCAGGAAGATGCGCACTACACCCTACCATGCTCAAACCAATGGTTATCAACCTGCTCAGGACTTTACCCCATATTCCAGATGTGGCCTTACAAGTGATTTATAGAGGGTTAACAATACGTTGGGATCACCGGATCTAATCTCCCTTTTTATACACCCTAAAATCTTGTTTGCTTTAGAATAAACAATAACATCATAAAGGTATAAGATGACGCCATTATTAGCGTCACCATACCGCTACTCTGCCTTCTAAAACGGTCTCTGCTCAAAACCAAACATGATGCATTGCAGGCGGAGCGCGATGAGTTGCAGCAAGAAACAGTAGTGGGTGTGGGTGATAACACACAGCCCAGCCTCGTCTCATCACAACGTGCAGTGGAGGACTATGACGAGGAGGAGGATGAAGACATGGAGCAAATCTCCGGCCAAATTGAGGATATGACATGCACACCAGTCATATCCTCGGTTCAGCGTGGCTGGCCAGAGGACAGGGTAGATGAGGAGGAGGAGGAGGAGGAGGAGGAGGACAGCATGTTCAGTCAACGTGTTGGTCAGGCTACTGAAGTCCTGGCTGTTAAGAGTCTGGCGCACATGGCTGACTTTATGGTAAGCTGCCTGTCTCGTGACCCTCGCGTTAAGAACATCTTGGCCGACAATCATTACTGGTTGGTAACACTGTTAGACCCACGCTACAAGGAGAACTTTATGTCTCTTATTCCCGAGGCGGAGAGGTCAACCAAAATGCAGCAGTTCCGGAAGGCCATAGTCACGGAAGTAGGCAAAGCATTCCCCTCACAAAACGCTAGCGGCATAGGTCAGGAATCAGTGGACAACCAAGGCGTACAGCCGAGAGAGGCACAAGTCCAATCCGCCAGAGGTAGGGGAACAGTCTTTAAGATGTGGGACAGTTTTCTCAGCCCCTCACGTACCACAGCCCCTGAGGTGCGGGGTAGTGCCACAAGAAATCCTAAGTTTGCCCAGATGCTCAAGGAGTACCTTGCAGATCGAACAACTGTACTCCGACATTCCTCTGTGCCTTACAATTATTGGGTATCCAAGGTGGACACGTGGCATGAATTGGCTCTCTACGCCTTGGAAGTCCTGGCCTGCCCTGCCGCTAGCGTTTTGTCAGAGCGTGTTTTTAGTGCCGCAGGTGGAATCATTACAGATAAACGCACCCGCCTGTCAACTGAAAATGCTGACAGGCTGACTCTGATCAAGATGAACAAGGGTTGGATTGGGCCAGACTTCACCACACCACCAGCAAATGAGAGCGGAATTTAAAGTTTGTAACGGGAATTTGCCATGTACCTCCAGTCACCCATGGGTACACACTTCTGGACTTTGGATAATCGCTGGACTGCTCCTCCTTCTCCTCATGCGCCACCATGATGACCGTTACAAGAGTTAGGCCTTTGTTTCAGGTATACCCCCAGTGGTAATTTTTTTCGCCCATTCTTTGCAGAATGGACATTACAACGACAGGAGACCCGCTCCTTTGCAATGGGAACAATGTTTTGAGGCCCTCATGCACGTCTCTATGCAGGGACAACGTGGAGCCTCCCAATTTTTGGCTGCCCTGCCAAAGGGCTATACTATAATACACCCACTTCCTGACAATGGACACTTAATGTTTTGAGGCCCTCATGCACGTCCCTATCCAGGGACAACGTGGAGCCTCCCAATTTTTGGCTGCCCTGCCAAAGGGCTATACTACAAAAGACCCACTTCCTGACAATGGACACTTAATGTTTTGAGGCCCTCATGCACGTCTCTATCCAGGGACAACGTGGAGCCTCCCAATTTTTGGCTGCCCTGCCTAAGGGCTATACTATAATACACCCACTTCCTGACAATGGACACTTAATGTTTTGAGGCCCTCATGCACGTCTCTATCCAGGGACAACGTGGAGCCTCCCAATTTTTGGCTGCCCTGCCAAAGGGCTATACTACAAAAGACCCACTTCCTGACAATGGACACTTAATGTTTTGAGGCCCTCATGCACGTCTCTATCCAGGGACAACGTGGAGCCTCCCAATTTTTGGCTGCCCTGCCAAAGGGCTATACTACAAAAGACCCACTTCCTTCCAATGGGCACTTCAGGTTTACAGGCCCTCATGCACGTCTCTATCCAGGGACAACGTGGAGCCTCCCAATTTTTGGCTGCCCTGCCTAAGGGCTATACTATAATACACCCACTTCCTGACAATGGACACTTAATGTTTTGAGGCCCTCATGCATGTCTCTATCCAGGGACAACGTGGAGCCTCCCAATTTTTGGCTGCCCTGCCAAAGGGCTATACTACAAAAGACCCACTTCCTTCCAATGGGCACTTCAGGTTTACAGGCCCTCATGCACGTCTCTATCCAGGGACAACGTGGAGCCTCCCAATTTTTGGCTGCCCTGCCAAAGGGCTATACTACAAAAGACCCACTTCCTTCCAATGGGCACTTCAGGTTTACAGGCCCTCATGCACGTCTCTATCCAGGGACAACGTAGAGCCTCCCAATTTTTGGCTGCCCTGCCTAAGGGCTATACTATAATACACCCACTTCCTGACACTGGACACTTAATGTTTTGAGGCCCTCATGCACGTCTCTATCCAGGGACAACGTGGAGCCTCCCAATTTTTGGCTGCCCTGCCTAAGGGCTATACTACAATAGACCCACTTCCTTACAATGGGCACTTCAGGTTTACAGGCCATCATGCACGTCTGTATGCAGGGGCATTGGTGAACCTCACAATTTTGGACTGCCCTGGCAAAGGAAAATACTACAAAGACTCAGTTCCTCAAAATGGGCACATTAGACTCAGAGGCCTTTATGTACGTCTCTTCTCAGGGACATCGGAGTGCCACACAATGTTTTACGTAAAATCTTTCATGTATTGATCTCAAAAAGTAACATACATTAGCTCTATCTCACTATTGGGTATGTGCCCTTAACATTTCCGCTATGAAAAATCATTTTGGTGTCATTTTGGAAGGTTTTCTGGTGAGTCCGTAAAAATGGCGTAAAACGTGGACAAAATTATTCACAGCTGTGACTTTTGAGTGATAAATGCTTCAAGGGGTCTTCCCCATGCTGTTGCCATGTCATTTGAGCACTCTTCGGAGACTTTTGTGCCATTTTTAGGGTTTCTACATGCTGCCGGTGGTCATTTCACAAAAATACTCGGGTCTCCCATAGGATAACATTGGGCTCGGTGCTCGGGCCGAGTACACGAGTATCTTGGGAGGCTCGGCCCGAGCTTCGAGCACCCGAGCTTTTTAGTACTCGCTCATCACTACTAATAAACCTAAAAAATAAAAATAAATTGAATAAAAATCATGAATGTTGTGTTATAACAGGAAATTCGGTGTAAGAATGAATATCCGGGATGAGAGTTCAGCGAATGAGTTATAGAAATTGTTACAAAAAGGAGTGTGTACGGTTTATGCGTAAATTTTCAGAATGCGTACATGAAAATTATATGTATGTGAGAATGTCCCCCATGCTTTGTAAAAAGTTATTTATGAAAATGTAAATAAAATATATAAAAATGCCTAATTATTTATAATTTATGAGAAAGATATATATGTATGGAAGAATGTTATAAGGTGTCCAAGAACCATAAAGAAAAAGGGTGCATATATAATGTTAGAGGTCTAGAGTTCCACCAGGCTATATCACCCCTAAAGAAATAGAAAGAAGACCTTACTACCTGTGTACCCCAAAAAAAGCTATATTTCTTAGCCAGGATTATGGTGGAGATATGCACAAGTGAAATAAGAATATAAAGTAATACAATAAGATTATAAAACCAATATGTGTGCATTCATGCACCACCCGGTACGCTACCCTTGCCAAATTGTTCACTCTAGATCCCCACACGATCCATGAAGCCGTTCCCCCGGTCACACCGCCTGCTGCCGGTTCCCACTCATCCCTGGGGGAGTTAGGCGAGTGGTATCGAGAGCTACATGTCGGCACTGATGATACCCCCATACACCACAAGGAAGGGGTATACCGGGTGGTACAGGAGTATGAGCGGGTTTTTAGCAAGCACCCTCTAGATTTTGGGCAGATTAAAGGGGTTCAACACCACATCCCTACCGGTACACACTCCCCTATTAAAGAGAGATACAGGCCTATTCCCCCTGCGCACTACCAATGCGCCAAAGACATGTTGAGGAACATGAAGGAGGCAGAGGTTATTAGGGACAGCTGTAGTCCCTGGGCCGCTCCGTTGGTGCTGGTTAAGAAGAAGGATGGCACCATGCGGATGTGTGTGGATTACCGGAAGATTAACCAGATAACGCATAAGGATGCTTACCCTCTGCCCCGCATCAAAGAGTCCCTGGCCTCGCTGAGAACCGCTAACTACTTCTCCACCCTTGACCTCACCAGCGGGTACTGGCAGGTGGCCGTGGCACCGGAAGACCGAGAGAAGACTGCCTATGGGACCGTTTTGCTGTACTTGGATGATGTGATTGTGTACTCACAGACGTATGAAGCCCACCTGGAGCACCTAGCCGAGGTGTTCGCGTCCCTTGCCAAGTATGGGATGAAGTTGAAGCCCTCAAAGTGTCATCTGCTGAAACCCAGAGTGCAGTACCTAGGACATGTGGTTGGTGCGGAAGGTGTCGCCCCCAACCCCGAGAAGATCACCGCCATCCAAGACTGGCCGAGACCGACCACAGTGAGGGAAGTGAGGCAGTTTCTGGGCCTGGTGGGATATTACCGTCGCTTCATTAAGGGGTACACAAAGATGGCTGCCCCCATGCAAGACCTCCTCGTAGGACAGACCAAGGGTGGTAGATCCCTAGTAGCCCCATTGGTGTGGGAAGAAAAGCATGAGGAATCCTTCCGCCAGCTGAGAACAGCCCTGACCGGAGAGGAAATCCTAGCGTACCCTGACTACAGCCGCCCATTCATCCTCTACACCGACGCCAGCAATGTGGGCTTGGGGGCTGTTCTATCCCAGGTCCAAGACAGAAGGGAAAAGGTAATAGCTTATGCTAGCCGAAAACTCCGACCGACTGAGAGGAACCCTGAGAACTACATCTCCTTCAAGCTTGAGCTCTTGGCACTGGTGTGGGCTATCACCGAGCGTTTCCGCCATTACCTGGCAGCAGCCAAGTTCACCGCGTACACAGACAATAACCTGCTGACCCATCTAGATACGGCCAAGCTGGGCGCGTTGGAGCAGCGGTGGGTGACCAGGTTAGCCAACTACGATTTCACCATCAAGTACCGGGCCGGCCGTACCAACGTCAATGCCAATGCACTCTCCCGGATGCCCCACCTGTCGGAAGAGGGGCCAGAGGATGATGACCTCGAAGAGATCGAGTTGCCTGCATTTCACCGGCCATTCACTGAGAAGGTGCACGTCTACCAACAACGGGTGAACCTGGATCCGCTGCCCCGACAGGACTGGCAGGAAGCTCAGGACCAGGCACCTGCTGTCCGCCTGGTCAAGACTCTAGTGGAACAGGGTTCTGCTGGGATAGACCCTGCTGCCCCTGCCGAAGCCCAACGTCTGTGGCAAGAACGGACCCGGCTATACCTACACCAGGGGAAGTTGTATCGCGAGCTGATTAATCCAAAGACTCACGAGAAGATCCGCCAGCTGGTGATTCCCCAGGCTAAAGTGCCCACCGTCCTGCAAGCATACCATGATGGTGCAGTGCACTTCGGGTGGAAGAAGCTAGAGATGTTGTTAAGAGAGCGGTTCTATTGGAGTGGAATGCGGGAATCTGTGGAGGCCTGGTGCCGAGAATGTGGCCCTTGCGCATTGAGAAGGAAGGACGAGGCCAGCCAGAAGGCACCCCTACACCCGATCATTACACACCAACCGCTGGAGCTGGTTCCCCTTGACCATGTAAAGCTCACCCCCAGCCGAAGTGGGTACACCTACGCTCTGACCATCGTAGACCACTACTCGAGGTTCCTGGTGGTTGTCCCAGTTAAGGACTTAACCGGCCGCACCGCTGCTAAGGCTTTCCAGGCTTATTTCTGTTGACCGCATTGGTACCCGGAGAGGGTGCTTACCGACCAGGGTCCGGCCTTTGAAGCAGAGGTATTCCAGGAATTCTGCCAGTTGTACGGCTGCAAGAAAATCCGGACCACGCCTTACCACGCCCAAACCAATGGCATTTGTGAAAAGATGAACCACTTGGTCCTGGGCCTCCTCAAGACGTTACCACTGGAAGAGCGGAACCTGTGGCTGGAGAAGCTACCTGACCTGGTCGATATGTACAACAACATCCCTTCCAGCTCTACGAAATGCACTCCAGCATACCTGATGAGAGCTCGTCCCGGCCGGCTACCAGTGGATCTGGAAATGGGCTTGGAAGCTTCAGAAGCACTCCTGTCGACAGCTGAATGGGACACTCGGCGGAGGACACAGTACCGACAGGTCCAGGAGTATGTTGAAAAGAACTTGTGCCGGAGTCGGGGACAACAGGAGCAGTGCTTCAACAAGAAGGCGCCTGCCGGTTCCTTCCAACCTGGGGATGTAGTGCTGAAGCGGAAAAGAAGGGCCCACAAGCTGGATGATCAATGGGAAAAAACCCCGTATGTAGTCCAGCCCACAGGATGGGAGAATGGGAAGGCCTACCAGATCAGCCGTGACCAGGGGGGGACTTTGGCCACGGTTTCCCGAGACCACCTGAAGAAGTGCCCACCAGCATTGAGAGTAGCGGATGAGGCTCCAGTTCCCAGTCCAGTGGAGAAGGAAAAAGAGGTAATCCACACCATGATGGGTGATTTTCCAGCAGACTGGCCTACACAGAACGGTGCGGTGATCCTTCCAGTGATACTGTTCCCACAACCCGTGGATGAAGAAATGATGGAAACGGTTAACCGCGAGCCAGTGCCCAGGGATGTACCTGTACCCAGCTCCCCTACGCCTCCGCCTGCCCCACATGATAGCAGGGAGGAGGAACTGACTGTTCCCTCTGCCCCACTGCCTGTCACCACTGACACCGGACCCCGAAGGTCCACTCGCTCCAACCTAGGTAGACCCCCACTTAGGTACAGGGAAACTACTCTTTAAAAGGGGGGGGGCTTTATGTGTTGAGTGTACCAGTTTGAAAGTTTTAAATGATAAGTAAAGATGATCAACCTCTATAAATCACTTGTAAGGCTACATCTGGAATATGGGAACCAGTTTTGGGCTCCACATTTTAAAAAGGACATTCAGAAGTTAGAGTCAGTTCAAAGGTGGGCAACTAGACTACTACAAGGAATGGAAGGCCTCCCATATGATGACAAGTTGAAAAAGTTATTAAGTGATTATTGGCTGCAATGGGGCTTTCTGGCTGGTGCCAGCCTCTCTTCTTAGCACACAGGAACCACAATCCCTACACCATGCTTCAATGGATTCTCTCATCCCAGCCCAGTAAAACTACATATTTTACACAGTCATAAGCAGCCCATGGGCATTCACCTGCATTCAAACCAATAACAGCTCATAGACCAGACAATCCATCTACCACTGGACCAAAGACAGGAAGTTAAATCCACTGCCTGCGGTAACCAACTTAATCCTATAGGCTACTCACACAACAAACCCAACAGAAAGGAAAATAACATGGCTTCGATTATCCATCCAATGAAAACGCATAACCATTGTGAGCCATTGGACAATGCAATTGGACACATGGTGACATGGTGCACGGCCCAATGAATCAAGTCTTTACTTCATATTCACGGTTTAAGCCCTTGGGTTCTAATGTGCCCAGAGTACATATCCAGAAAGATTCTCTTTCTTTGAGCTAAACACAAGTCAACAATACATTGTAAGCAGATTCTATTACCAGTCCCACACCATTTTGTGACGCATAATCACACAGTGATCCAATTAAGATTCCAAGTCATCGAACATGTCCAAGCCATACGTAGAGGAGGCAATAGAATTAGGAAGCTCAAAGAAAGGGAATCTTTCTGGATATATACTCTGGGCACATTGGAACCCAAAGGCTTAAACCATGAATATGAAGTACAGACTTGATTCATTGGGCCATGCATGGACATAATGGACATAATTCTAATAGGCAGGACAGGTAATAAGGAGCACAAGGGATATGCTAAAATGTGTTGTGTGACAAGACAGACACAGGAAAGGAGATGATAACAGGTGTAGGGACCAACAAGGTGAGACAAGGGGTATCAGGATAGGGTCAAGTAGGTATGAATGTAGTAATGGGGCAGGCATAGAGAATTGTATGCGAATGTGAATTACAATAAGTCACTAAGGAAAGGAATATGTGAGTGTGTGCCTAATGTAAACTAATATTGTACTGGCAAAATTATAGATGGAAAGGGAGAAGGGGAGAGGGGAGAGAGGAGGCTGTAATTGACTACAAGGGTATGAGTTATGAGTGATCATAGGGATAGTGCTACATAAGTGGAAATACCTATGGAGGACCGGATGTGTAAGCGCATACCTTATACAAACCTATAGAGTGCTGATGGGTGAGAGTGTGATGTTAGATATAAGACATCCTATAGTGAATAGTGAGCCGTAATCAAGTGCAACAGGGATATTTCACGTGACTATGGGAACCTGGAAGGTAAAGAAAGGGGAGAAAAAACTGTTAGACAAGGTAATCAGACAAACATGACAAATAAAAAACAAGGAAGAATGGAACTCCATACATACTGGAACCATATATAGTGTGAACACGAAAAAGAACCGGGCGTTAGAAAAAATGTGCACGGCCCAATGAATCAAGTCGGTTCTTCATATTCATGGTTTAAGCCCTTGGGTTCCAACGTGCCCAGAGTATATATCCAGAAAGATTCCCTTTCTTTGAGCTTCCTAATTCTATCGCCTCCTCTGCGTATGGCTGGGACATGTTCGATGACTTGGAATCTTAATTGGGCCACTGTGCGATTATGCGTCACAAAATGGTGTGGGACTGGTAAGAGAATCTGCTTACAACGTATTGTTGACTTGTGCTTAGCACAAAGAAAGGGAATCTTTCTGGATATGTACTCTGGACACATTAGAACCCAAGGGCTTAAACCGTGAATATGAAGTACAGACTTGATTCATTGGGCCGTGCACCATGTCACCATGTGTGCAATTGCATTGTCCAATGGCTCACAATGGTTATGCGTTTTCATTGGATGGATAATCGAAGCCATGTTTTTTTCCTTTCTCTTGGGTTTGTTGTGTGAGTAGACTATAGGATTAAGTTAGTTACCGCAGGCAGTGGATTTAGCTTCCTGTCTTTGGTCCAGTGGTAGATTGATTGTTTGGTCTATGAGCTGTTATGGGTTTTAATCCAGGTGAATGCCCATGGGCTGCTTATAACTGTGTGAAATATGTAGTTTTACTGGGCTGGGATGAGAGAATCCATCGAAGCATGGTGTAGGGATTGTGGTTCCTGTGTGCTAAGAAGAAAGGCTGGCACCAGCCAGAAAGCCCCATTACAGCCAATAATCAACCGCTAGCCGCTGGAACTCGTTGCTCTAGATCATGTCAAACTCACACCAAGCAGGAATAGATACATTAGCCCACCATCCCACCCAAAGAGCAACTTCTGCTGCGCAGCTGGCTTTCTAGGCAGCAGCGCTATCGTGATGTCAGCGGGGGACATTGTGACAAGCCAGTGTTCCGTCACTTCATGTTGTGCACTGTTCAAACGGAAAATACATCAACAGGCAGACTACAGAAAAGCTTACTAACAAAGGTTAGAGAGGGGCTTTCTCAGAGGGCTTTTTACAGTTTGTCTATTCCCAATTAGCCATTTAAGTATGCTTAATGAAAGTACTAATTCTTTCATAGGCCGCCCATTCTTAGTATTTGACGTTCCTTATATTGCGGTATCAGGCTTCGCAGCAGGTTGCAAAACATTCATCACCCATGACTGTCCCCAATTGGGCTCAGAAGCTAAATGTCTATCATGACCTCTCTTTTTGAAAGTCCAAGAGCAAGCAAACTCTTCCTCCAGGAGAGGGAGCCAACAGATCACTAAAGACATCATCATTGCTCAAAGAAAACACCGAAAAACAATGGAAGCTTTAATTGGAGTGGAATCTGATAGACAGCACCTGATGCCAAGTCTGCATCTTCTAACACCTGCAGTCACTGCAGCAGCTGAATCCAATGTGTCCAAAAAGGATCTATTCTATTCAATTGCAAATGATCTAGATAAGACTGAGAATAAGATACTGCACGGGACATAGCAGAGTTGGTCAAGTTGAGTGGAGATGAGTTTGCTATTTGGCACAGCTTTTGCATCAATAAAGCAAGTAAAAGGTGTGAAAGATAAAAAAAAGGGTGAAAGTGTGAAAAGTGAATTGGCCAAATTGAGGTGCATATAAAGTTTTTGCTTTCTTTCAATTCACTAATGGGGCTCATTTGAATCAGGTGAATTGAGTTCTGCTTTTGGAAACTGGGTTAAGAAGGGGTGCACCGGTCCTGGAGGTACTGCAATACCAGGTCAATGCGTGGAGTGGACAGAGCAAGATTTTTTCCATCTCCTTGTTCTAAAAATCCATTTAATATATGGTCCCCAGAGAGGGGACGTATCAGATATTAAACTGATAAGAACAGATTTAATTTTTTTTTTTTTCTGTTTATCAGTAGGACTTCAAAATAACAAAGGTGATCGCCTCCCGTTGCCTGGGAACCGTCCAGGCACAAGAGGGCTATGTGTCACCAGAAGGCGCACACACTTCCTCAAGGCCGGCAGACGTGCAATCCCAGGCACCTTCCAGTACCGACCAAGGTAGCGTCCTCCGAAACTACACTTGATCTTAGCCAAAAGGCCGAGAAGCTATAACCCGAATTGGTTACGGCCTTGAGTGGCACCCTGGCCTATACCGGACACATCTTAGGGAGAGGGAGACAAACCCACGCCTACAGAAGACATTTTGTCACCCAAGCCAACCCTTGAAAAGGCTGTTTTGCAGAGCAAAAACAAGAAGAATGATGCTTTTTGCAGCCGCCGCCCACTGCAATTAATCTGAATAACTCCTCCTCCTCCAAGCACCTCCCCTCCCCCTTGCAGTCTTTCCAATTCATGATACAAAAAGACGGACGGACAGGACAGGACAGGACAGGCTGCCTGACTTTCCGTCACTGCCACCCTTTGCCATCCTTGCCCGTAGAAAGCCCTTTCATCATCCCCAAACCCTAATCTTTTCCCTTCCCTTCCCAGCTGCGTCTCACTCCCTTTCATTAGGAAGTGAGCGCAGCCTTTTCTCCGTTCTGCACATGCGCGACGTTAAACACAAATGCGCAGGCGTGCGTTCCATTAGCCTCACTGCATTCCACTCCCATACAGGAAGTGGGCGCAGCTATTACTACGGTCGCACATAAAAGAACCCACGGCCACCACTGCACACAGCTGACTCCACCACAGGACACCCACTTCTACACCAACGCAGGTAAGACAGGATCGGCACCTCTATGCTCCCGTTACAATCAGGCTCAGTCACCATGTGATAACGCTCTCAACTCTTTAGTTGCAGGCTCCCCTTGCTTCACCTCCACTGGCTGTGCTGCCATTTCCTCTCCCACCTGGAAGGTATACTTTATTCCACTATTTTCCTGTTTCTCTCTTCCCCCTTTTCCCATAACCTACTTTTATCTGCATTTGTGGGGTATCTATATGCTATTTACATCATAGTTTTATTCATTAATATGGAAGGGAAGAGTGCCCATGACAGTGTTGAACTGCGGAGAGCAAGAGATTAAGCTGCTCCGATTTGCCACCATTGATAAGCTGTTCTCAGTAGATACACATGCTATCCAAACAGCAGCATCCACCATTGCTTCAGCCCACCCATTCAGTGACAGCTCACCAAGTCAGCCAGAGGAGTGGTGTAAGGAATTACACGTAGGCACTGACTCCACACCTTCACATCACAAGAAGGGGGTCTACAGGCTAGTGCAAGAATACGAGCAAGTCTTCAGCAAACATCCGCTAGACTTTTGAAGAATAAAAGGGGTCAAACACTACATCCCCACAAGTGCACACCCACCCATCAAAGAGAGATATAAGCCAAAACTACCTGCACATTACCAGTGTACCAAGGACATGTTGAGCAACATGAAGGAGGCTGGGGTTATCCGTGACAGTTGTAGCCTCTGGGCAGCTCCGTTGGTCCTGTTAAAGAAGAAGGACAGCACCACTCCCCTGTATTGAGGAATAGCTAGCTGCATTGAGAACTGCAAATTATTTTTCTACCCTTGATCTCACTAGTCGCTATTGGCAAGTGTCCGTTGCTGAGGCAGACCGGGAGAAGACCGCCTTTGCCACCCCGATGGGTCTCTGCGAGTTCAAAAGCATGCCCTTCGAGCTGTGCAATTTGCCAGGAACCTTCCAGAGGCTGATGGAATGCTGCTTGGGACACCGAAACTTTGAAACGGTACTGCTATACCTTTATGATGTTATTGTTTATTCTAAAGCAAACAAGATTTTAGGGTGTATAAAAAGGGAGATTAGATCCGGTGATCCCAACGTATTGTTAACCCTCTATAAATCACTTGTAAGGCCACATCTGGAATATGGGGTAAAGTCCTGAGCAGGTTGATAACCATTGGTTTGAGCATGGTAGGGTGTAGTGCGCATCTTCCTGCATCGGTAAAAGCTGCAGAAGTCCTTGAAGATTTCCGCTTCAAAGGCAGTGCCTTGATCTGTGAGGACTCTCTCTGAGTAGCCATGAGGTCTGCATAAGTGTGCTTGGAAGACCTTCGCTGCAGTATGGGCCATTAGATCTTTGACTTGTACCACAACCATAAATCTCGAGTAGTTGTCTACCATCGTAAGTGCATACGTGAGCTCGCCTCGATATTCTGCAACAAAACTCCCTTTTTCGATTTCAGTTTCAGCAAACACTCCTCTTCCTGTAGAAAATATTTATCATTACCTAAGACAGTCATTCTAATGCATGACAATATTAAGGCAATTTAGTTAAAACTTGTTTTAACTCACCTTTAAGGGGATTGATGTATTTCATGGTCAATCCAGGTTTGTCAGTGATGGCACTGACATAATGTATGGCGTCTTTTTCGGGCGTTATCCTTTGCCTTTTCATTGTGAAAATCCAGTTGCCTATATCAAAGCAAATTCTACTACTTGTAAAGTATGCAGAAAATGAAATGTAGAACATATAACATCAACTGCTTAGGAACGCATCATAGGTTAGTACTTAAAAGGATATTGTCATGTTCTAGTCATAATGCAAGCTGGACATTTTTCATGTTACCCTGTAATCGCCGGCCTGTTCTAATGCTCACAAGCCAAGATATAGGCTCAGCTGCTAAGGCTTCCCTCTGCCTTCTGAATGAAACTTGAATATGTCTGGCTCACTGTGTATATAGCAGGTGCTCAGAAAAAATAAGAGTCAATTCAATAGAAATAGCTCTGGCACACTATAGTGATCAATAACGTAAGAAAAGAACTCTTGGAATGCTGAAAATTCTTTATTTGTGCAAAAGGATAATTCATCCAACGTTTCGACCTTGTTTTTAGGTCTTTATCAAGGATAAAGTTATCTAAGATCATAAAGGGTTACAAAACCATATAAACACGTAATTAGTACATAGTACAACATAACAGTACAATATATTGCTACTTGAGAGTACAATGGGTCAAATAACCATGATGCACATACAAAAAATTTTTCCAAAGCCATAGTGAAAACATTTGTACTGAGGAAAGAAAATTTCCACATGACCTATCTGGAGAAACATTCTGGATCAAACAACCAAAAATAGTCAAGCAGGTAAATACACACCTATATGGATAACAGGATGATATGTGTTCAATTGTATAGCGTCATTGCCATTAAGGTACAAATGGAAAACTTGCAATCCTATATAGTGAAGGAAATGAACACATATCATATCAAAGAACACAGGAACATGGGTGTGAGAAAAACCTCAATGTTTATACTTTGTTCTTTATAATGGTGTGAACATGTATATGTCTCAGTACCTTATGCACTTGAGAATTCTAGTGAGTAGATGATGAAAGCCTATTTCAGAACTGGAATCGGTAAATAATTGTAGGTGGAATCTAAATGAAAAGATGGTACAAGTGTTATCATGACACGTGGGCTATAACACAATGGACCGTGTGACAAAGAAGAAAGGAGAGAAAGAAGAGGAAGAAAATGCAACTACCTGTAACATTACGTGATAGTCACTGGTAAGTATCACTTGACAATTCAAGTGAAAAAGGATTCCTTTATTAAAGGGTTCTCAGTCGCCTCAGGATCATGAAATACTAGGGTAAATGATATGAGAATGGGTAAGAAGCACCACTAAAGGAAATATGAGATGCAGGACATATATCTATAAACCCCTGAACTACATGATAGAAATAAAAAGAAGAAAAAAGAAAAAAAAGAAGAAAGAAGAAGAACACATAGAATGCGGAAAGAGAATGGGTACAACTACCTGAGTTACTGCAGGGAGGCCCCTGGTTGGTATTGTGAGGGTTAGTGGAATTCCTTCACTGAAGGGTTCTCAGTTGCCTCAGGTTCGTGAAAAATGCTATAGACAAATAATGCCCGGAGAAAAGGGGTTCATATACAGCGAATAATGGTAATACAAGGTACATGTGTCACATGTAATAGTATATATATATATATTGTACTAAGCTCTACACCAGAAATAGAAAGTAGTCCCTCTGCCTTCTGTCTAGGTGCCCTGAGTTATGTCCTGTAAACTGTCACAGCGACCCAGACACACATGTGTAGTAGGGGAATATCCCTGCTGAGATGCCAGTGCTAGAGCACACGTTTGCTGTGGAGTTGAACGCTATGTGAGCAGTTCTTACCTTCAATGAGCAGAAGTCTCTTTTTTCAGATTTCAATATCTCTGTGGGTATCTGGCAGAAATATGGAATACTCTTTACTGCTAAGACCCTGTACACCACTCCCACTAAAGGGGGCTTTACACGCTGCGACATCGCTAATACGGAGTCGTTGGGGTCACGGAATTTGTGACGCACATCCGGCCGCATTAGCGATGTTGCTGCGTGTGACACCGATGAGCGATTTTGCATCGTTGCAAAAACGTACAAAATCGCTCATCGGTGACATGGGTCTCCATTCTCGATTATCGTTACTGCAGCAGTAACGATGTAGTTCGTCGCTCCTGCGGCAGCACACATTGCTCCGTGTGACACCGCAGAAACGAGGAACCTCTCCTTACCTGCCTCAAAGCCGCTATGAGGAAGGAAGGAGGTGGGCGGGATGTTCCGGCCACTCATCTCCGCCCCTCCACTGCTATTGGGCGGTCGCTCAGTGACGTTGCTGTGACGCCGCACGAACCGCCCCCTTAGAAAGGAGGCGGTTCGCCGGTCACAGCGACGTCGCCGGGCAGGTAAGTATGTGTGACTGGTTCTGTTCGGTGTTGTGCAGCATGGGCAGCAATTTGCCCGTGTCGCGCAACAGATGGGGGCGGGTACCCACACTAGCGATATCAGGACCGATATCGCAGTGTGTAAAGTAGCCTTTAGTCACATGACCAAGACTGTATCTGTGTCCCTACAACACACTTGAGACAAATGTGTGTGTGAGCCTGCATTGTGGGGTATATATAATATATTATAGAGCTGGGAAGGATCATTCTAAGCAGTGAGCTGTTCCAGTATTTGTAGGAAAATACCCAGTAGAAGCCTCAAACACAGCACCAATACCTCCCATCAGTATCCCACCACAGTGCCATGTAACCCATGCCCTACACTCCCATCTACACCAATACTATACAGGCACAAACTAGTATATCTGACTAAAAACCCCCAAAATATGAAGAACGGCCTATAGTTGAGTGTGGATATAAAATCTATGTGAGCAGAGCTAGAATAGAAATCACTGATCGCATTGAAGTCATTCTGACCATAAATCACCATGATATCAAGGTGAGGAGTTGTGTGTTACTGCTGGGAGGAAAGGGTTAACAGTGGAATATTAAGGTGCATTTCTGTGTGCAGTGTTACTAGTCAATGTACAAATTGTCTCTCCAGTAAAGGAGACAAACTCTAGCACAGCGCCACCTATTGGAAGTAGCGATCCTAAAAGTCACAAGTGGATTTTCAACAATCCATTGCAATATGACTCAGGATATATAAGCCAGATCAGAATCCCAATTTGCAGACACGGTGTTTCGGGGTGCTTGCCCCTCGTCAGTGCAAAGTATGGGGGTGTCAATGTAGTCATTGTAACAATTCAGTATGAGCTGCTCTTGGTGCCGGGGGAGGGAGATGCTCTCCTGAGCAAGATAGATGGGGAATGAACATGATATCTATATAGTGTAAGGCAGGGGGTCTCAAACTCGGCTGGGTGTATGGGCCGCACAGAGGAAAAAAATAATGTGGGGGGCTGCATTCTTTGCAGGACAAAGTGACATTTTTATTGGTACCATATATATATTTTTTTTTCACACACCTTTGGATGACTGATTTTCAACATTTTTCACTTGTTTATTATAACAAATGTGCACATTCTTTGGTTAAATCTAAAAAAAAAAAATTGATGTTAAAAAAAAGTTATGCCTTATTTTGTTTTTTTTACAGTTTATCCCTTTCTTTTAACTAATAGTGTTACAATTATGACGCTAGCGTTTTGTGAAGGGAATGCTTTGCCTACTTCCGTGACTATGGCCTTCCAGAACTGCTGCATTTTGGCTGACCTCTCCGCCTCGGGAATAAGAGACATAAAGTTCTCCTTGTAGCGTGGGTCTAACAGTGTTACCAACCAGTAATGATTGTCGGCCAAGATGTTCTTAACGCGAGGGTCACGAGACAGGCAGCTTACCATAAAGTCATCCATGTGCGCCAGACTCTTAACAGCCATCACTTCAATATCCAGACCAACACGATGACTGAACATGCTGTCCTCCTCCTTCTCCTCCTCCTCCTCCTCATCTACCCTGTCCTCTGGCCAGCCACGCTGAACTGAGCATATGACTGGTATGCATGTCATATCCTCAATTTGGTCGGAGAGTTGCTCCATGTCTTCATCTTCCTCCTCGTCATAGTCCTCCACTGCACGTTGTGATGAGACGAGGCTGGGCTGTGTGTTATCACCCACACCCACTACTGTTTCTTGCTCCAACTCATCGTGTTCCGCCTGCAATGCATCATGTTTGGTTTTGAGCAGAGACCGTTTTAGAAGGCAGAGAAGCGGTATGGTGACGCTAATAATGGCGTCATCGCCGCTCACCATCTTGGTGGAGTCCTCAAAGTTTTGGAGGATGGTACATAGGTCGGACATCCATCTCCACTCCTCAGGTGTTATGTGTGGAGTTTGACCCATTTCCCGATGGCTTAGGTGATGCAGGTACTCAACAACTGCCCTCTTCTGCTCACATATCCTGATCAACATGTGCAGAGTTGAATTCCAATGCGTGGGGACATCACACACCAGTCTGTGAGCCGGAAGATGCAAATGACGCTGAAAGCCGGCAAGGCCGGCTGAAGCAGTAGGTGACTTTCGAAAATGTGCAGACAGGCGGCGAACTTTTACCAGCAGATCAGACAGCTCTGGGTATGAGTTTAGAAACCGCTGAACCACGAGGTTGAGCACATGGGCCACGCATGGAACATGTGTCAGCTGGCCTCGCCTCAAAGCCGCCACCAGGTTCCGGCCATTGTCACACACAACCTTTCCTGGCTTTAGGTTCAGAGGTGTGAGCCAGTGATCTGCATGCTGTTTTAGAGCTGTCCACACCTCTTCTGCATTGTGGGGTTTGTCACCTATGCAGATTAGCTGCAGCACAGCCTGTTGCCGCTTCGCCGAGGCAGTGCTGCAGTGCTTCCAGCTTGGGACTGGTGTGGAGGGTAAAGTGGATGAGGATGCGCAGGAGGAGGAGGAGGCTGAAGAGCATGACATTCCGGAGCTGTAGAGTGTGGGTGAAACCCTGACTGAGGTAGGGCCTGCAAACCTTGGTGTGGGAAGGACTTGTTCCGTTCCTCGCTCAAACTGGGTCCCAGCTGGGCTGGGCTGGGTCCCTACCCGGCTGGGTAGGGCGTTGTGGGGGGTTTGTCTATCTCCGTTTGAGGTGAGTTTGTTTAAGTTAGCCTTTTCTTTGGCGTTTTTTGGAGCCCTGCGGGTTGGGGAGTTGGTATCGCCCAGTAAGGCGTTCCCCGGGGGCTTGGATTGGGGTGACATTATGTCAGTGGAAAACGGAGTTGAATTTTGGATTAGGAAATCGAAAACTGATCAGAGAGGTGTGGGTAGACTAGTCCGTTTGGGGATGGTTGTGGCATCTGATATGTGCCCGTTCAAGTGTCTCGGGAATTTTCAACAGATCCGTCCGAAGGTGGATGGCCCCTTATTACATATATCTTTTTATCGAGATACCAATTTGTGAGTGTTTTTAGGGCATGTTTGAAGTCGTTGGGGTTAGATCCGAAGTCTTTCGGATTGGGGCAGCGACGGAGGCCTCTATATGCGGCCTACCGGAGGAGACAGTTAAGCAGATTGGTAGGTGGAAGTCGCAGCGCTTTAAGTCGTATGTACGTCCCCAGGTGGTTGTTGGCAATTGAGGGGAAAAGGGGGGGGTATTAGGGTATTAGGGTAGCAATGGGGGGGGTGAGAGTGTGTGTTTTTTGTCAATTTGGTTTGGTGAGGCAATAAAATGGTGTCGTCTGTACATTTTGTATTGCAGAAGCACCCCCCCTTCCTTCCCTGGTCTGGATCCTTGGCCACTCTTATGTGTATTGGGGAGCCCGACGAGCGGACGCGAGATGGAACTGGAGACAGCTAGGTTTTGAGAAGGACCTGGCTCTCGTGCGATGGCTCGGTGTTCGGGGGTTAGGGTGCAGGAGGTGCATAGATACGGAAAAATTAGGGACAAAGCCCGGGAATATTTATAAACAGTGAAGGTACGTTATTCCCATTTATAAAATTTTTATTCAAGATATAAAAAACACACCATTAATGGAAAAAATAGACCAAAAGGTCACAGTGAAATAAATACAGTGAACACATACAAAATATAATTCCAAATTCTGTGGGACCAGAGGGCTCAAGACTTAACTTGGAAATAGAAATATATTCAGGCAGCGCCACAAATAGAAGATTTTGGATGCTTGCTGTCCATGAACGTCCAAATGAATATAAGTCAGCACTCTCCAGGTGTCCCCTTGTTTCTTGTTAAATCAAGGAATGGCAACTGTTTCCTTCAGTATAGTAGAAGTAAGCCATTAAATTCAAGATTTACATCAATCTCCACCTCAACGCGTTTCCCCACATAATAAATATGTGGTTCATCAGGAGGCTACAAAACAGATAAGTTCTATCAGCAACGAATTGGAAAAAGTATTCACCTAGATTGCATACTCATACATTGCATCAAAAATAGGCATGTAAAATAACAGAACAACACAGTAATATAATAGTACCTGCCCAGGGAGAAAAGGTATTAGATGTGCAGATCCATGGCGTCCATCACACAGGATCAACGGCTAGTCAGGCAATGCTGAAAGGAATGTACTGCCATAGTCCAGAGAGGCGTCATGGAACTGCACAAAACTGGGAGATTTAAATAGCCCACGGTCTTCCAATCAGCTGTAGGCGGTCAAGGCAATCATACTGATGCCGATATCGCCACATGTGCGCATGCCTGATAGGATTGCGCACACTTGAGAAAAACCAGGGAGACTGATATATTGGAGGCGCCTCCGTCCACATCATGACTGCGCCTGCCCAGAGTCTCATTGGCAGCGTGCATGTGCCGACGGAGGCCCTCATGTGCCAAAAAGTAGATGGATATAAACACAAGGACTGCGCATGTCCGAGGATCATGAAAATCGTGACGCCCACAAGAGCGCCGCCGTCCAGATCACCACTACGCCTTCGCCAATCAACAGGCAGCGCGCACATGTGGACGGAGGCCTCAGGATGCCAAACTTAAGGGAAGGTAAATAGAAGCACAGCGCATGCGCAAAAACCAACGGAGCCTGCATATAGATAGTAGAATAGTGCAGAAAACCGTATATTATATGCGCAGGTATAAATTAATAAATACTAAGTGCCTCTTCCATGAATATAATATTGACTTTTAACCTCCATTAAAAAATATCCTTATGCATATTCATAACGATGATAGGGATTAGGGGGTCCCTTATTTGAGGAGGATATAAATAAGATAGATACCGAAAGGGGCGCCACGATAGACATGACCCTCATCTATAGCAACATATGCCACAGAGGCGTATATAATCATACAAGAGCGCCATATCAGATCAAATCCCTAGTAGGCACATAGATTACATAGACATAAAAATGGAACTTGATGAACGAACTGATAACATCATGCTGCATCAAATACTGTCAAAGGTATTCAACAGAAATACAATCGTTCCCAGTCAGACACATCCCCCAATAAATGAGGGTACATCTGTAACCAGGCTCCCATAGCAAGGATTTACAATGCATAGATATTTACCAACAATATGGTCCATTCCAAAAGGAAAGGAAGTTTGTAAAGTAGAGCAAAACAGGTTTAAACTATACAAATTTTAACACCGCTTCAAAGCTAAGTGGGAAGGAAGCAGCCAAAGGAAAGCTGTTCATTTAGCCCCCTTGGGGTTAGAGATCCCATTTTGAATATCCAGGCGGATTCCTTCTGCAATAATGTCCTATCAAAGTCCCCTCCCCTAAGGTTGGGTTTCACCACCTCCAAAATGGAAAATCGGATTTGGGCTACATCTCCCCCATGTATCATATTGATGTGACGGGAAATTGAGGTATCCCTTTCATTCCTAATATCCGAGAGATGTTCACCCACCCGCCTCCGGAGTTCTCTAAGGGTCTTACCTATATAGTCAAGGGGACAAGTACAGGTAGCCCTATAGACAACTCCGGAGGTTTTACAATTGCCAAAATCACGCAGAGGGAAAATCTTCCCTGTAGCTGCACTAATCACCCTTTTACACTGTTCCATAGATCCACAGTATTTACAATTCCCACAACGAAACATCCCACAGATGCGTCTATCTAACCAAGTCCCCTGAGGTTTAGGTCCCTGGTACATGCTATGTACTAGCTTGTCGCCTATGGTACGACCCCGCCTGTAAGTAATACTTGGAAGCTTATTGATATATTTCACCAGATCAGGGTCAGCTCTCAGAATCTTCCAGTGCTTTTTTATCACTGAGAAGACTCTTTCAGACTGTACATCATATGTACCAATAATACGTGTAATGTTCTGATCATTATCACGCACCCGGGGGACCATGATGTTATGCCTCTTAGTATTCTTAGCAAAAGCATAAGATTGCTGAATGATCTTTTTTGGGTAGCCACGGTCTAAAAATCGACCGAACAGGTCAGTGGCCTGTGCCTTAAAGTCTTCTTCCCTAGAGCAGTTTCTGCGTATTCGCAGAAACTGCCCTTTAGGGATACCCCTCTTGAGGGGAATAGGATGGTGGCTGTCCCATTTCAAAAGGGAATTGGTCGCTGTGGGTTTTCGGTGGGTCAAAGTGTGAATCTTACCCCCCTCATCTTTTTGTATGACCAGGTCCAAAAAGGTGATGGATGTCGGGTCGCAGGTGTGGGTGAATCTCAGGCCTAAGGAATTGTTGTTGAGGCCCTTAACAAATTTCTCAAACTCAAAAATAGACCCTGTCCAGAGGATGAGAATGTCATCAATGTATCGGACCCATAGTCCGATACATTGATGAGGTTCCCCATCCTCTCCCCCAAAAACCACTGTTTCTTCCCACCAGCCCAGGTACAGGTTCGCATAACTGGGGGCACAAGGGCTCCCCATTGCTGTACCCCTGAGCTGGTGGAAATACTTAGTGTTAAATAAAAAATAATTATGATACAGGGTAAAGGATAGGAGCTTTCCAACAAACCTGTTATGCCTCACACAATCCACAGCCCTTGATCTCAGAAAAAAATCCACTGCCCTGAGTCCCAGGTCATGGGGAATGGAACTGTAGAGTGCCTCGACGTCAATGGAGGCCAGGATGGTGTCCGGGCCCACATCGACGTCTTCGAGAATTTGCAAAAGGTGGGGGGTGTCCCGGACATAAGAAGGGAGGGATGTAACGAAGGGGCGTAAAACCCTGTCAACATAATTGCCAATATTCTGGGACAAGGAGTTAATGCCTGCCACAATGGGCCTACCCTTCAAAGGTTCAAGACCCTTGTGCACCTTTGGAAGTGCATAGAAGACCGGTATCACTGGGTGTTGCGGTACCAGATATTCATATTCACCCAGCGATATCAGGTTATCCTGCCTAGCCTCATTAAGTATAGTGTGAAGGATATCAGTGTAGGCTTTTGTGGGGTCACATGTTAATCGTTCATAGGTATCCAAATCATCAAGCAAAGCATGACACATGTCGAGATATTTCGTGTGGCTTAAGACCACAAGGTTACCGCCCTTATCCGATTGCTTGATGATAAGATCCCTATTTTTTGATAGTCGGTCCAATGCCTGGAATTCACCTTCCGTAAGGTTAGACCCTATGCCATATAGAGAGTGAGGTATTTTTTGGAGGTCCTCTTGTACAAGTTTTAGAAAGATATCAATACTAGTACAATTGGTGGTAGGAGGAGATTTTTTACTTGGTCTCCTTAAATCAGTAAAGGGACCATCACCCCTCCCCCTACTGTTGTCCCTAAGTAGATCAGAAAGGGACTGAAAACATTCAAAGTCCTCCTCTAATATACCTAAGTCCCTACACTGTTCCCTAGTGTGATGTTCAAAAAACAATTTCCACCTAAGCTTTCTTCCAAAGAGTTCCAGGTCCTTAATCCAGCCAAAACAATCGAACCTATTGGAGGGAATGAAACCCAACCCCTTAGATAACACTGTATAATCTTCATGAGATAGAGAGGTATCGGAAAGATTTAATATCCTCCCCTGGCTTGATGGGCTCTGGTATGGGGGTACTGGCCCCCCATATACCGCTGCTCCAAAAAAGAAGAAGAACCAGAGGGGCCAGATGGCACATGCTGTGGCCCCCGATGCCCAAATTGGCCCCCTTTCCTTTTCCTTGATTTCCTTGGGCCTATCCATGAATGAGGGTTATGAGGTAAAGCGGCAGAGGAGTTCGTATTGGTCCTAGATCTCTCGGAGTCTGACGTATCCAGATCCGAGGATGATACTACTGAAGGTTGTCTAGTGGGAGGTTGAAAAGCCCTATCCTCCCTATATTCTGCGAGGTCTCTAACAAACTGAGAGTGTTTCCTCTCTTTAAGGTTGTTTTGAAACCTTTCTATTGAGGTCTGCAGTAACCCTTCCCTTCTAATAAAATCTGGGTCACTTTTTAGGCGTAGAGTATTATCAATAGCCGTATTCAACACAGTGGTAGATGTTGCAAAAAGCTTTTTCTCCTCATCAAGTAGCAGATTCATAAGTCTTAAGGAGGATGCTGTAGATTCCTTCCGCCACAGGACCAAAAAACTCTCAGATGCTGTTCTTGGGGATGGATGTATATTAATTCTAAGCCCCCTAGGGACGATTTGATGTTTAAGATAGTTTTCAAGGCCTTTAATCTCCCACCAAGATCGAATATTATTCTTATAAAGGGCAAAAAGTTCCTTAAAGGAATCTTTCAAATTTGAACCCGTGTTACTAGAGGAAAATTCCTCAGTAGAAAACACTTGACTAGCTTCCTCAACCCAAGATGCTGTATTAACGGGACCTGTTAGAAATCCTGCCATACTTCACAAATTAGGTCTAGAAAAATTAGGGACAAAGCCCGGGAATATTTATAAACAGTGAAGGTACGTTATTCCCATTTATAAAATTTTTATTCAAGATATAAAAAACACACCATTAATGGAAAAAATAGACCAAAAGGTCACAGTGAAATAAATACAGTGAACACATACAAAATATAATTCCAAATTCTGTGGGACCAGAGGGCTCAAGACTTAACTTGGAAATAGAAATATATTCAGGCAGCGCCACAAATAGAAGATTTTGGATGCTTGCTGTCCATGAACGTCCAAATGAATATAAGTCAGCACTCTCCAGGTGTCCCCTTGTTTCTTGTTAAATCAAGGAATGGCAACTGTTTCCTTCAGTATAGTAGAAGTAAGCCATTAAATTCAAGATTTACATCAATCTCCACCTCAACGCGTTTCCCCACATAATAAATATGTGGTTCATCAGGAGGCTACAAAACAGATAAGTTCTATCAGCAACGAATTGGAAAAAGTATTCACCTAGATTGCATACTCATACATTGCATCAAAAATAGGCATGTAAAATAACAGAACAACACAGTAATATAATAGTACCTGCCCAGGGAGAAAAGGTATTAGATGTGCAGATCCATGGCGTCCATCACACAGGATCAACGGCTAGTCAGGCAATGCTGAAAGGAATGTACTGCCATAGTCCAGAGAGGCGTCATGGAACTGCACAAAACTGGGAGATTTAAATAGCCCACGGTCTTCCAATCAGCTGTAGGCGGTCAAGGCAATCATACTGATGCCGATATCGCCACATGTGCGCATGCCTGATAGGATTGCGCACACTTGAGAAAAACCAGGGAGACTGATATATTGGAGGCGCCTCCGTCCACATCATGACTGCGCCTGCCCAGAGTCTCATTGGCAGCGTGCATGTGCCGACGGAGGCCCTCATGTGCCAAAAAGTAGATGGATATAAACACAAGGACTGCGCATGTCCGAGGATCATGAAAATCGTGACGCCCACAAGAGCGCCGCCGTCCAGATCACCACTACGCCTTCGCCAATCAACAGGCAGCGCGCACATGTGGACGGAGGCCTCAGGATGCCAAACTTAAGGGAAGGTAAATAGAAGCACAGCGCATGCGCAAAAACCAACGGAGCCTGCATATAGATAGTAGAATAGTGCAGAAAACCGTATATTATATGCGCAGGTATAAATTAATAAATACTAAGTGCCTCTTCCATGAATATAATATTGACTTTTAACCTCCATTAAAAAATATCCTTATGCATATTCATAACGATGATAGGGATTAGGGGGTCCCTTATTTGAGGAGGATATAAATAAGATAGATACCGAAAGGGGCGCCACGATAGACATGACCCTCATCTATAGCAACATATGCCACAGAGGCGTATATAATCATACAAGAGCGCCATATCAGATCAAATCCCTAGTAGGCACATAGATTACATAGACATAAAAATGGAACTTGATGAACGAACTGATAACATCATGCTGCATCAAATACTGTCAAAGGTATTCAACAGAAATACAATCGTTCCCAGTCAGACACATCCCCCAATAAATGAGGGTACATCTGTAACCAGGCTCCCATAGCAAGGATTTACAATGCATAGATATTTACCAACAATATGGTCCATTCCAAAAGGAAAGGAAGTTTGTAAAGTAGAGCAAAACAGGTTTAAACTATACAAATTTTAACACCGCTTCAAAGCTAAGTGGGAAGGAAGCAGCCAAAGGAAAGCTGTTCATTCAGCCCCCTTGGGGTTAGAGATCCCATTTTGAATATCCAGGCGGATTCCTTCTGCAATAATGTCCTATCAAAGTCCCCTCCCCTAAGGTTGGGTTTCACCACCTCCAAAATGGAAAATCGGATTTGGGCTACATCTCCCCCATGTATCATATTGATGTGACGGGAAATTGAGGTATCCCTTTCATTCCTAATATCCGAGAGATGTTCACCCACCCGCCTCCGGAGTTCTCTAAGGGTCTTACCTATATAGTCAAGGGGACAAGTACAGGTAGCCCTATAGACAACTCCGGAGGTTTTACAATTGCCAAAATATTGGCAATTATGTTGACAGGGTTTTACGCCCCTTCGTTACATCCCTCCCTTCTTATGTCCGGGACACCCCCCACCTTTTGCAAATTCTCGAAGACGTCGATGTGGGCCCGGACACCATCCTGGCCTCCATTGACGTCGAGGCACTCTACAGTTCCATTCCCCATGACCTGGGACTCAGGGCAGTGGATTTTTTTCTGAGATCAAGGGCTGTGGATTGTGTGAGGCATAACAGGTTTGTTGGAAAGCTCCTATCCTTTACCCTGTATCATAATTATTTTTTATTTAACACTAAGTATTTCCACCAGCTCAGGGGTACAGCAATGGGGAGCCCTTGTGCCCCCAGTTATGCGAACCTGTACCTGGGCTGGTGGGAAAAAACAGTGGTTTTTGGGGGAGAGGATGGGGAACCTCATCAATGTATCGGACTATGGGTCCGATACATTGATGACATTCTCATCCTCTGGACAGGGTCTATTTTTGAGTTTGAGAAATTTGTTAAGGGCCTCAACAACAATTCCTTAGGCCTGAGATTCACCCACACCTGCGACCCGACATCCATCACCTTTTTGGACCTGGTCATACAAAAAGATGAGGGGGGTAAGATTCACACTTTGACCCACCGAAAACCCACAGCGACCAATTCCCTTTTGAAATGGGACAGCCACCATCCTATTCCCCTCAAGAGGGGTATCCCTAAAGGGCAGTTTCTGCGAATACGCAGAAACTGCTCTAGGGAAGACGACTTTAAGGCACAGGCCACTGACCTGTTCGGTCGATTTTTAGACCGTGGCTACCCAAAAAAGATCATTCAGCAATCTTATGCTTTTGCTAAGAATACTAAGAGGCATAACATCATGGTCCCCCGGGTGCGTGATAATGATCAGAACATTACACGTATTATTGGTACATATGATGTACAGTCTGAAAGAGTCTTCTCAGTGATAAAAAAGCACTGGAAGATTCTGAGAGCTGACCCTGATCTGGTGAAATATATCAATAAGCTTCCAAGTATTACTTACAGGCGGGGTCGTACCATAGGCGACAAGCTAGTACATAGCATGTACCAGGGACCTAAACCTCAGGGGACTTGGTTAGATAGACGCATCTGTGGGATGTTTCGTTGTGGGAATTGTAAATACTGTGGATCTATGGAACAGTGTAAAAGGGTGATTAGTGCAGCTACAGGGAAGATTTTCCCTCTGCGTGATTTTGGCAATTGTAAAACCTCCGGAGTTGTCTATAGGGCTACCTGTACTTGTCCCCTTGACTATATAGGTAAGACCCTTAGAGAACTCCGGAGGCGGGTGGGTGAACATCTCTCGGATATTAGGAATGAAAGGGATACCTCAATTTCCCGTCACATCAATATGATACATGGGGGAGATGTAGCCCAAATCCGATTTTCCATTTTGGAGGTGGTGAAACCCAACCTTAGGGGAGGGGACTTTGATAGGACATTATTGCAGAAGGAATCCGCCTGGATATTCAAAATGGGATCTCTAACCCCAAGGGGGCTGAATGAACAGCTTTCCTTTGGCTGCTTCCTTCCCACTTAGCTTTGAAGCGGTGTTAAAATTTGTATAGTTTAAACCTGTTTTGCTCTACTTTACAAACTTCCTTTCCTTTTGGAATGGACCATATTGTTGGTAAATATCTATGCATTGTAAATCCTTGCTATGGGAGCCTGGTTACAGATGTACCCTCATTTATTGGGGGATGTGTCTGACTGGGAACGATTGTATTTCTGTTGAATACCTTTGACAGTATTTGATGCAGCATGATGTTATCAGTTCGTTCATCAAGTTCCATTTTTATGTCTATGTAATCTATGTGCCTACTAGGGATTTGATCTGATATGGCGCTCTTGTATGATTATATACGCCTCTGTGGCATATGTTGCTATAGATGAGGGTCATGTCTATCGTGGCGCCCCTTTCGGTATCTATCTTATTTATATCCTCCTCAAATAAGGGACCCCCTAATCCCTATCATCGTTATGAATATGCATAAGGATATTTTTTAATGGAGGTTAAAAGTCAATATTATATTCATGGAAGAGGCACTTAGTATTTATTAATTTATACCTGCGCATATAATATACGGTTTTCTGCACTATTCTACTATCTATATGCAGGCTCCGTTGGTTTTTGCGCATGCGCTGTGCTTCTATTTACCTTCCCTTAAGTTTGGCATCCTGAGGCCTCCGTCCACATGTGCGCGCTGCCTGTTGATTGGCGAAGGCGTAGTGGTGATCTGGACGGCGGCGCTCTTGTGGGCGTCACGATTTTCATGATCCTCGGACATGCGCAGTCCTTGTGTTTATATCCATCTACTTTTTGGCACATGAGGGCCTCCGTCGGCACATGCACGCTGCCAATGAGACTCTGGGCAGGCGCAGTCATGATGTGGACGGAGGCGCCTCCAATATATCAGTCTCCCTGGTTTTTCTCAAGTGTGCGCAATCCTATCAGGCATGCGCACATGTGGCGATATCGGCATCAGTATGATTGCCTTGACCGCCTACAGCTGATTGGAAGACCGTGGGCTATTTAAATCTCCCAGTTTTGTGCAGTTCCATGACGCCTCTCTGGACTATGGCAGTACATTCCTTTCAGCATTGCCTGACTAGCCGTTGATCCTGTGTGATGGACGCCATGGATCTGCACATCTAATACCTTTTCTCCCTGGGCAGGTACTATTATATTACTGTGTTGTTCTGTTATTTTACATGCCTATTTTTGATGCAATGTATGAGTATGCAATCTAGGTGAATACTTTTTCCAATTCGTTGCTGATAGAACTTATCTGTTTTGTAGCCTCCTGATGAACCACATATTTATTATGTGGGGAAACGCGTTGAGGTGGAGATTGATGTAAATCTTGAATTTAATGGCTTACTTCTACTATACTGAAGGAAACAGTTGCCATTCCTTGATTTAACAAGAAACAAGGGGACACCTGGAGAGTGCTGACTTATATTCATTTGGACGTTCATGGACAGCAAGCATCCAAAATCTTCTATTTGTGGCGCTGCCTGAATATATTTCTATTTCCAAGTTAAGTCTTGAGCCCTCTGGTCCCACAGAATTTGGAATTATATTTTGTATGTGTTCACTGTATTTATTTCACTGTGACCTTTTGGTCTATTTTTTCCATTAATGGTGTGTTTTTTATATCTTGAATAAAAATTTTATAAATGGGAATAACGTACCTTCACTGTTTATAAATATTCCCGGGCTTTGTCCCTAATTTTTCTAGACCTAATTTGTGAAGTATGGCAGGATTTCTAACAGGTCCCGTTAATACAGCATCTTGGGTTGAGGAAGCTAGTCAAGTGTTTTCTACTGAGGAATTTTCCTCTAGTAACACGGGTTCAAATTTGAAAGATTCCTTTAAGGAACTTTTTGCCCTTTATAAGAATAATATTCGATCTTGGTGGGAGATTAAAGGCCTTGAAAACTATCTTAAACATCAAATCGTCCCTAGGGGGCTTAGAATTAATATACATCCATCCCCAAGAACAGCATCTGAGAGTTTTTTGGTCCTGTGGCGGAAGGAATCTACAGCATCCTCCTTAAGACTTATGAATCTGCTACTTGATGAGGAGAAAAAGCTTTTTGCAACATCTACCACTGTGTTGAATACGGCTATTGATAATACTCTACGCCTAAAAAGTGACCCAGATTTTATTAGAAGGGAAGGGTTACTGCAGACCTCAATAGAAAGGTTTCAAAACAACCTTAAAGAGAGGAAACACTCTCAGTTTGTTAGAGACCTCGCAGAATATAGGGAGGATAGGGCTTTTCAACCTCCCACTAGACAACCTTCAGTAGTATCATCCTCGGATCTGGATACGTCAGACTCCGAGAGATCTAGGACCAATACGAACTCCTCTGCCGCTTTACCTCATAACCCTCATTCATGGATAGGCCCAAGGAAATCAAGGAAAAGGAAAGGGGGCCAATTTGGGCATCGGGGGCCACAGCATGTGCCATCTGGCCCCTCTGGTTCTTCTTCTTTTTTGGAGCAGCGGTATATGGGGGGCCAGTACCCCCATACCAGAGCCCATCAAGCCAGGGGAGGATATTAAATCTTTCCGATACCTCTCTATCTCATGAAGATTATACAGTGTTATCTAAGGGGTTGGGTTTCATTCCCTCCAATAGGTTCGATTGTTTTGGCTGGATTAAGGACCTGGAACTCTTTGGAAGAAAGCTTAGGTGGAAATTGTTTTTTGAACATCACACTAGGGAACAGTGTAGGGACTTAGGTATATTAGAGGAGGACTTTGAATGTTTTCAGTCCCTTTCTGATCTACTTAGGGACAACAGTAGGGGGAGGGGTGATGGTCCCTTTACTGATTTAAGGAGACCAAGTAAAAAATCTCCTCCTACCACCAATTGTACTAGTATTGATATCTTTCTAAAACTTGTACAAGAGGACCTCCAAAAAATACCTCACTCTCTATATGGCATAGGGTCTAACCTTACGGAAGGTGAATTCCAGGCATTGGACCGACTATCAAAAAATAGGGATCTTATCATCAAGCAATCGGATAAGGGCGGTAACCTTGTGGTCTTAAGCCACACGAAATATCTCGACATGTGTCATGCTTTGCTTGATGATTTGGATACCTATGAACGATTAACATGTGACCCCACAAAAGCCTACACTGATATCCTTCACACTATACTTAATGAGGCTAGGCAGGATAACCTGATATCGCTGGGTGAATATGAATATCTGGTACCGCAACACCCAGTGATACCGGTCTTCTATGCACTTCCAAAGGTGCACAAGGGTCTTGAACCTTTGAAGGGTAGGCCCATTGTGGCAGGCATTAACTCCTTGTCCCAGAATATTGGCAATTATGTTGACAGGGTTTTACGCCCCTTCGTTACATCCCTCCCTTCTTATGTCCGGGACACCCCCCACCTTTTGCAAATTCTCGAAGACGTCGATGTGGGCCCGGACACCATCCTGGCCTCCATTGACGTCGAGGCACTCTACAGTTCCATTCCCCATGACCTGGGACTCAGGGCAGTGGATTTTTTTCTGAGATCAAGGGCTGTGGATTGTGTGAGGCATAACAGGTTTGTTGGAAAGCTCCTATCCTTTACCCTGTATCATAATTATTTTTTATTTAACACTAAGTATTTCCACCAGCTCAGGGGTACAGCAATGGGGAGCCCTTGTGCCCCCAGTTATGCGAACCTGTACCTGGGCTGGTGGGAAGAAACAGTGGTTTTTGGGGGAGAGGATGGGGAACCTCATCAATGTATCGGACTATGGGTCCGATACATTGATGACATTCTCATCCTCTGGACAGGGTCTATTTTTGAGTTTGAGAAATTTGTTAAGGGCCTCAACAACAATTCCTTAGGCCTGAGATTCACCCACACCTGCGACCCGACATCCATCACCTTTTTGGACCTGGTCATACAAAAAGATGAGGGGGGTAAGATTCACACTTTGACCCACCGAAAACCCACAGCGACCAATTCCCTTTTGAAATGGGACAGCCACCATCCTATTCCCCTCAAGAGGGGTATCCCTAAAGGGCAGTTTCTGCGAATACGCAGAAACTGCTCTAGGGAAGAAGACTTTAAGGCACAGGCCACTGACCTGTTCGGTCGATTTTTAGACCGTGGCTACCCAAAAAAGATCATTCAGCAATCTTATGCTTTTGCTAAGAATACTAAGAGGCATAACATCATGGTCCCCCGGGTGCGTGATAATGATCAGAACATTACACGTATTATTGGTACATATGATGTACAGTCTGAAAGAGTCTTCTCAGTGATAAAAAAGCACTGGAAGATTCTGAGAGCTGACCCTGATCTGGTGAAATATATCAATAAGCTTCCAAGTATTACTTACAGGCGGGGTCGTACCATAGGCGACAAGCTAGTACATAGCATGTACCAGGGACCTAAACCTCAGGGGACTTGGTTAGATAGACGCATCTGTGGGATGTTTCGTTGTGGGAATTGTAAATACTGTGGATCTATGGAACAGTGTAAAAGGGTGATTAGTGCAGCTACAGGGAAGATTTTCCCTCTGCGTGATTTTGGCAATTGTAAAACCTCCGGAGTTGTCTATAGGGCTACCTGTACTTGTCCCCTTGACTATATAGGTAAGACCCTTAGAGAACTCCGGAGGCGGGTGGGTGAACATCTCTCGGATATTAGGAATGAAAGGGATACCTCAATTTCCCGTCACATCAATATGATACATGGGGGAGATGTAGCCCAAATCCGATTTTCCATTTTGGAGGTGGTGAAACCCAACCTTAGGGGAGGGGACTTTGATAGGACATTATTGCAGAAGGAATCCGCCTGGATATTCAAAATGGGATCTCTAACCCCAAGGGGGCTGAATGAACAGCTTTCCTTTGGCTGCTTCCTTCCCACTTAGCTTTGAAGCGGTGTTAAAATTTGTATAGTTTAAACCTGTTTTGCTCTACTTTACAAACTTCCTTTCCTTTTGGAATGGACCATATTGTTGGTAAATATCTATGCATTGTAAATCCTTGCTATGGGAGCCTGGTTACAGATGTACCCTCATTTATTGGGGGATGTGTCTGACTGGGAACGATTGTATTTCTGTTGAATACCTTTGACAGTATTTGATGCAGCATGATGTTATCAGTTCGTTCATCAAGTTCCATTTTTATGTCTATGTAATCTATGTGCCTACTAGGGATTTGATCTGATATGGCGCTCTTGTATGATTATATACGCCTCTGTGGCATATGTTGCTATAGATGAGGGTCATGTCTATCGTGGCGCCCCTTTCGGTATCTATCTTATTTATATCCTCCTCAAATAAGGGACCCCCTAATCCCTATCATCGTTATGAATATGCATAAGGATATTTTTTAATGGAGGTTAAAAGTCAATATTATATTCATGGAAGAGGCACTTAGTATTTATTAATTTATACCTGCGCATATAATATACGGTTTTCTGCACTATTCTACTATCTATATGCAGGCTCCGTTGGTTTTTGCGCATGCGCTGTGCTTCTATTTACCTTCCCTTAAGTTTGGCATCCTGAGGCCTCCGTCCACATGTGCGCGCTGCCTGTTGATTGGCGAAGGCGTAGTGGTGATCTGGACGGCGGCGCTCTTGTGGGCGTCACGATTTTCATGATCCTCGGACATGCGCAGTCCTTGTGTTTATATCCATCTACTTTTTGGCACATGAGGGCCTCCGTCGGCACATGCACGCTGCCAATGAGACTCTGGGCAGGCGCAGTCATGATGTGGACGGAGGCGCCTCCAATATATCAGTCTCCCTGGTTTTTCTCAAGTGTGCGCAATCCTATCAGGCATGCGCACATGTGGCGATATCGGCATCAGTATGATTGCCTTGACCGCCTACAGCTGATTGGAAGACCGTGGGCTATTTAAATCTCCCAGTTTTGTGCAGTTCCATGACGCCTCTCTGGACTATGGCAGTACATTCCTTTCAGCATTGCCTGACTAGCCGTTGATCCTGTGTGATGGACGCCATGGATCTGCACATCTAATACCTTTTCTCCCTGGGCAGGTACTATTATATTACTGTGTTGTTCTGTTATTTTACATGCCTATTTTTGATGCAATGTATGAGTATGCAATCTAGGTGAATACTTTTTCCAATTCGTTGCTGATAGAACTTATCTGTTTTGTAGCCTCCTGATGAACCACATATTTATTATGTGGGGAAACGCGTTGAGGTGGAGATTGATGTAAATCTTGAATTTAATGGCTTACTTCTACTATACTGAAGGAAACAGTTGCCATTCCTTGATTTAACAAGAAACAAGGGGACACCTGGAGAGTGCTGACTTATATTCATTTGGACGTTCATGGACAGCAAGCATCCAAAATCTTCTATTTGTGGCGCTGCCTGAATATATTTCTATTTCCAAGTTAAGTCTTGAGCCCTCTGGTCCCACAGAATTTGGAATTATATTTTGTATGTGTTCACTGTATTTATTTCACTGTGACCTTTTGGTCTATTTTTTCCATTAATGGTGTGTTTTTTATATCTTGAATAAAAATTTTATAAATGGGAATAACGTACCTTCACAAGGTGCATAGATACGCCCGGTTGGACAGACCTCCTGACATCTTAGTGTTGCATGCCGGGGGGAATGATTTGGGTGGGCGTCCTTTTCGAATCTTGATAAAGGACATCAAACATGATTTGTTACGGTTATGGGCGTCGTTTCCAGGTCTAACGATAGTCTGGTCAGAGATAGTAGCGAGAAAGAGTTGGCAGAAAGCGCGGTCAGTTGACAGGTTGAACAAGGCGAGGGCGAAGGTTAATAGGGCGATCTCGAAGTTTGTTAGTCGGAACGGGGGTATAGCAATACGGCATGTTGAGTTGGAAAGGACGGAAGAGGAATTTTGGTTGGCTGACGGGGTACACCTTAATGCGGTGGGAACTGACTTATGGGCTCTTGGCTTGCAGGGAGGTATTGAGAGGGCCCTTTGCTTGCGGGGGGTCTCAGGCACTTGAAGGGTTTCAAGGTGCCTTCGTTGTGGTGTTGTTTATTGGTG
Organism: Anomaloglossus baeobatrachus; assembly: GCF_048569485.1. Classification (NCBI taxonomy): domain Eukaryota; kingdom Metazoa; phylum Chordata; class Amphibia; order Anura; family Aromobatidae; genus Anomaloglossus; species Anomaloglossus baeobatrachus. The sequence continues at coordinate 146,778 of NW_027441990.1, read as the reverse complement.
GGTCCTTGAAGTTGGTTTAAAATTGGTTCGGGGATTCATCCGGGTATGGATCCCCTCATTGGCAGAATTGATGGTCCCCTGGTGATTTTGGGGGGGAACCCCGACGGGGTATGTCGGGGCCCCTGGGGGTGTGGTTGGGGTTGACGGAGGATTAACCCTTATAATTTGGTGCTCCTGAGCCAGTGTGGGTAACGGCTGGGAGCAAGTTGAGGTTTTTTATTGCTCGGTTATGGGAATCACCAGGGTTTTGGTAGCTTCAAGGACCTTACCACATTGCAAATTTAATTGGTTATGTATTCTTGTTAATAAAATGGCTGCTATGGCCAAAATTATCCAAAGATAAATTTGTGTCTGTGTAATTACTTTTAAATAAGAAATGGGAATGGAGGTGTGGGGTATGAAAGGAAGACCGGAGTCAACAATTCCAGGGTCAAGCATGTTTATTTGCGTAAGCTTCGTTCCAGGGTAGAAAGGGTAAGAGTGCCTTTCAGAATTCGAAGTGGTCAGACTGTACGGACCACCAAGAACTGCAGGAGAGCTTGAACATCTTCCCATGGATTTGCGACATCCTCCCTCATCAGTTACGTAGGTAAGCAGGTTCTCAGCATTGCAGCCCATTTGTTGTCTTAAGTTAGTTAAGCGGGGTTAACTAACCTGTCAGTTCAGCCTCAGGTCTAAAGCAGAGGCCTGGACTCCACTCCTTACTCCTCACTCCACAACTCTCCTTAAAAACAACTGACTCCTTTTTCCTGCCCCGGGGTCTCCAGACCCCTAGGTGGGCGTTTCCTTCCGTCTGGTCCTGCCCACTGGTGTGCCTGTCTTTCCCTAGGGGAGGTGACTAGGGTTTTCTGGTTGGCTTTGTGTGACTTAGGTGAGGGAAGTTGTTATGCGGGGGCCTATGTGTGACTATCTGCAGTGTCAGGGCGTCACATATGTATGTGTGTATGTCTGCTAAAGGAATCCGCACCGTCATATTTACAAACACAAAATTTTGCAGACACCTCATGTGACTCAGGGAACGTTGTAGACTATGTTTTAACAGGAATATTTAACCTTTACAGTTACTCTCCAAAAAACCTGCCTCCATTAAACTGAATGGAGGTGGGAGCTGCAAGTTATTAATAGCAGCTGTGATTGGTTGCTATAGGAACAAAGGACATTCATAGTATAAGAAGCTTATGTGTGAGATAATATGATGTCAGTGGGGAGACAGATAGAGAGAGACAGACACAGACTGAGAGACAAACAGACAGAGACAGATAGGCATAGACAGACAGGGAAAGAGACAGAGACAAACAGACAGAGGCAGACAGGGAAAGAGACAGACAGAGATAGACAGGGAAAAAAGGCAGACAGACAGAGACAGAGAAAGAGACAGAGGCAGATAGGGAAACAGACAAAGACAAACATACAGAGACAGGCAGGAGAAAAGGCAGACCGACAGGGAAACAGACAGACAGGGGAAGAGACAGACAGAGAGAGACAGACAGATAGAGACAGACAAAGAAATACAGAGATAGACAGGGAAAGAGACAAACGGGGAATGAGTCAGACAGAGAGAGACAAAGAGAGACAGGCAGAGAGAGACAGGGAAAGAGACAGACAGGGGAAGAGACAGACAGAGACAGACAAAGAAATACAGAGACAGACAGGGGAAGAGACAGACAGGGGAAGAGACAGACAGGGGAAGAGACAGACAGACAGGGAAAGAGACAGACCTGGAAAAGAGACAGACCTGGAAAAGAGACAGACAGACATAGAAACAGACAGCCACAAAGAGAGAAAGACAGACAGACACAGAGAGACAGACAGAGATAGAGAGACAGAGAGACATGGATAGAGATAGAGACACACAGAGACAGACAGATGACAGAGACTGGGAGAGAGACAGACAGAAGCATAAATCCCTAACTAAAACTTAACATTTAATGATAGTTTTAAAAGGTAAAAAAACACAAATCATGTAAATAGCATGACTCTCTTCTGTGCATAGAGTCAAAATTTTGTGTTTGTAAATATGACGGTGCGGATTCCTTTAGCAGACATACACACATACATATGTGACGCCCTGACACTGCAGGTAGTCACACATAGGCCCCCGCATAACAACTTCCCTCACCTAAGTCACACAAAGCCAACCAGAAAACCCTAGTCACCTCCCCCAGGGAAAGACAGGCACACCAGTGGGCAGGACCAGACGGAAGGAAACGCCCACCTAAGGGTCTGGAGACCCCGGGGCAGGAAAAAGGAGTCAGTTGTTTTTAAGGAGAGTTGTGGAGTGAGGAGTAAGGAGTGGAGTCCAGGCCTCTGCTTTAGACCTGAGGCTGAACTGACAGGTTAGTTAACCCCGCTTAACTAACTTAAGACAACAAATGGGCTGCAATGCTGAGAACCTGCTTACCTACGTAACTGATGAGGGAGGATGTCGCACATCCATGGGAAGATGTTCAAGCTCTCCTGCAGTTCTTGGTGGTCCGTACAGTCCGACCACTTCGAATTCTGAAAGGCACTCTTACCCTTTCTACCCTGTAACGAAGCTTACGCAAATAAACATGCTTGACCCTGGAATTGTTGACTCCGGTCTTCCTTTCATACCCCACACCTCCATTCCCATTTCTTATTTAAAAGTAATTACACAGACACAAATTTATCTTTGGATAATTTTGGCCATAGCAGCCATTTTATTAACAAGAATACATAACCAATAAAATTTGCAATGTGGTAAGGTCCTTGAAGCTACCAAAACCCTGGTGATTCCCATAACCGAGCAATAAAAAACCTCAACTTGCTCCCAGCCGTTACCCACACTGACTCAGTAGCACCAAATGGTTAGGGTTAATCCTCCGTCAACCCCAACCACACCCCCAGGGGCCCCGACATACCCCGTCGGGGTTCCCCCCCAAAATCACTAGGGGACCATCAATTCTGCCAATGAGGGGATCCATACCCGGATGAATCCCCGAACCAATTTTAAACCAACTTCAAGGACCCACCAATAAACAACACCACAACGAAGGCACCTTGAAACCCTTCAAGTGCCTGAGACCCCCCGCAAGCAAAGGGCCCTCTCAATACCTCCCTGCAAGCCAAGAGCCCATAAGTCAGTTCCCACCGCATTAAGGTGTACCCCGTCAGCCAACCAAAATTCCTCTTCCGTCCTTTCCAACTCAACATGCCGTATTGCTATACCCCCGTTCCGACTAACAAACTTCGAGATCGCCCTATTAACCTTCGCCCGCGCCTTGTTCAACCTGTCAACTGACCGCGCTTTCTGCCAACTCTTTCTCGCTACTATCTCCGACCAGACTATCGTTAGACCTGGAAACGACACCCATAACCGTAACAAATCATGTTTGATGTCCGTTATCAAGATTCGAAAAGGACGCCCACCCAAATCATTCCCCCCGGCATGCAACACTAAGATGTCAGGAGGTCTGTCCAACCGGGCGTATCTATGCACCTCCTGCAACACCCTGTTCCACCCTAACCCCCGAACACCGAGCCATCGCACGAGAGCCAGGTCCTTCTCAAAACCTAGCTGTCTCCCGTTCCATCTCGCGTCCGCTCGTCGGGCTCCCCAATACACATAAGAGTGGCCAAGGATCCAGACCAGGGAAGGAAGGGGGGGTGCTTCTGCAATACAAAATGTACAGACGACACCATTTTATTGCCTCACCAAACCAAATTGACAAAAAACACACACTCTCACCCTCCCATTGCTACCCTAATACCCCCCCCTTTTCCCCTCAATTGCCAACAACCACCTGGGGACGTACATACGACTTAAAGCGCTGCGACTTCCACCTACCAATCTGCTTAACTGTCTCCTCCGGTAGGCCGCATATAGAGGCCTCCTTCGCTGCCCCAATCCGAAAGACTTCGGATCTAACCCCAACGACTTCAAACATGCCCTAAAAACACTCACAAATTGGTATCTCGATAAAAAGGACCCATCCTCGTGACATAATAAGGGGCCATCCACCTTCGGACGGATCTGTTGAAAATTCCCGAGACACTTGAACGGGCACATATCAGCAATGCGTGGGGACATCACACACCAGTCTGTGAGCCGGAAGATGCAAATGACGCTGAAAGCCGGCAAGGCCGGCTGAAGCAGTAGGTGACTTTCGAAAATGTGCAGACAGGCGGCGAACTTTTACCAGCAGATCAGACAGCTCTGGGTATGAGTTTAGAAACCGCTGAACCACGAGGTTGAGCACATGGGCCACGCATGGAACATGTGTCAGCTGGCCTCGCCTCAAAGCCGCCACCAGGTTCCGGCCATTGTCACACACAACCTTTCCTGGCTTTAGGTTCAGAGGTGTGAGCCAGTGATCTGCATGCTGTTTTAGAGCTGTCCACACCTCTTCTGCATTGTGGGGTTTGTCACCTATGCAGATTAGCTGCAGCACAGCCTGTTGCCGCTTCGCCGAGGCAGTGCTGCAGTGCTTCCAGCTTGGGACTGGTGTGGAGGGTAAAGTACTGATGGGGTGGGTGTCTGTGTGGCCCAATTTTTGGAAAAAAGGGAGACTCCGCTTGGAGTAACCCTTGCTTGCTGTGTTTTTAAAAGAAGCCAAGATGAACAGAGCTGGGATCAGGAAAGACTTTGCTACCTACCCCGGTGTCATCCTGGGGACGGTTAATTATGGCGTATTTTTGATTTTGCTTGATGCAAATCAAAACATCCTGTTTGCAACTAGGGCCCAAGTGCTGCCACTGATGGGGTGGGTGTCTGTGTGGCCCAATTTTTGGAAAAAAGGGAGACTCCGCTTGGAGTAACCCTTGCTTGCTGTGTTTTTAAAATAAGCCAAGATGAACAGAGCTGGGATCAGGAAAGACTTTGCTACCTACCCCGGTGTCATCCTGGGGACGGTTAAGAATAGCGTATTTTTGAATGTGCTTGATGCAAATGTAGCTGTGAAGTGTACAACTGGGGCACAACTGCTGCCACTGAAGGGGTGGGTGTGTGTGGGGCCCAATTTTTGGAAAAAAGGGAGACTCCTCTTGGAGTCACCTTGCGGTGTTTTACATGATTTTAGAATGGCGTGCCATGCCTATATCTGTGTGTCCTCCTCTTTTTCCTTGTCCAGCTGTTTTGTTTTCGCATGAGTATATGTCCTTGTCACTTTCCCATGTGTTTGTGTTGTGTTGTGAGTTGTTTGTCACCTTTTGGACACCTTTGAGGGTGTTTTCTAGGTGTTTTACTGTGTTTGTGATTGCCTGCCATTGTTTCCTATTGGCTCGAGTTCGGTTCGTCGAACGTTCGACGAGCCGAACTCGAACGGGAGCTCCGTTCGGCGAACCGACCTCGAGCCGAACCGGGACCGGTTCGCTCATCTCTACTCCTGGACATACCTACCCCGGTGTCATCCTGGGGACGGTTAAGAATAGCGTATTTTTGAATGTGCTTGATGCAAATGTAGCTGTGAAGTGTACAACTGGGGCACAACTGCTGCCACTGAAGGGGTGGGTGTGTGTGGGGCCCAATTTTTGGAAAAAAGGGAGACTCCGCTTGGAGTAACCCTTGCTTGCTGTGTTTTTAAAAGAAGCCAAGATGAACAGAGCTGGGATCAGGAAAGACTTTGCTACCTACCCCGGTGTCATCCTGGGGACGGTTAATTATGGCGTATTTTTGAATGTGCTTGATGCAAATCAAAACATCCTGTTTGCAACTAGGGCCCAAGTGCTGCCACTGATGGGGTGGGTGTCTGTGTGGCCCAATTTTTGGAAAAAAGGGAGACTCCGCTTGGAGTAACCCTTGCTTGCTGTGTTTTTAAAAGAAGCCAAGATGAACAGAGCTGGGATCAGGAAAGACTTTGCTACCTACCCCGGTGTCATCCTGGGGACGGTTAAGAATAGCGTATTTTTGAATGTGCTTGATGCAAATGTAGCTGTGAAGTGTACAACTGGGGCACAACTGCTGCCACTGAAGGGGTGGGTGTGTGTGGGGCCCAATTTTTGGAAAAAAGGGAGACTCCGCTTGGAGTAACCCTTGCTTGCTGTGTTTTTAAAAGAAGCCAAGATGAACAGAGCTGGGATCAGGAAAGACTTTGCTACCTACCCCGGTGTCATCCTGGGGACGGTTAATTATGGCGTATTTTTTAATGTGCTTGATGCAAATCAAAACATCCTGTTTGCAACTAGGGCCCAAGTGCTGCCACTGATGGGGTGGGTGTCTGTGTGGCCCAATTTTTGGAAAAAAGGGAGACTCCGCTTGGAGTAACCCTTGCTTGCTGTGTTTTTAAAAGAAGCCAAGATGAACAGAGCTGGGATCAGGAAAGACTTTGCTACCTACCCCGGTGTCATCCTGGGGACGGTTAATTATGGCGTATTTTTGAATGTGCTTGATGCAAATCAAAACATCCTGTTTGCAACTAGGGCCCAAGTGCTGCCACTGATGGGGTGGGTGTCTGTGTGGCCCAATTTTTGGAAAAAAGGGAGACTCCGCTTGGAGTAACCCTTGCTTGCTGTGTTTTTAAAAGAAGCCAAGATGAACAGAGCTGGGATCAGGAAAGACTTTGCTACCTACCCCGGTGTCATCCTGGGGACGGTTAAGAATAGCGTATTTTTGAATGTGCTTGATGCAAATGTAGCTGTGAAGTGTACAACTGGGGCACAACTGCTGCCACTGAAGGGGTGGGTGTGTGTGGGGCCCAATTTTTGGAAAAAAGGGAGACTCCGCTTGGAGTAACCCTTGCTTGCTGTGTTTTTAAAAGAAGCCAAGATGAACAGAGCTGGGATCAGGAAAGACTTTGCTACCTACCCCGGTGTCATCCTGGGGACGGTTAATTATGGCGTATTTTTGAATGTGCTTGATGCAAATCAAAACATCCTGTTTGCAACTAGGGCCCAAGTGCTGCCACTGATGGGGTGGGTGTCTGTGTGGCCCAATTTTTGGAAAAAAGGGAGACTCCGCTTGGAGTAACCCTTGCTTGCTGTGTTTTTAAAAGAAGCCAAGATGAACAGAGCTGGGATCAGGAAAGACTTTGCTACCTACCCCGGTGTCATCCTGGGGACGGTTAATTATGGCGTATTTTTGAATGTGCTTGATGCAAATCAAAACATCCTGTTTGCAACTAGGGCCCAAGTGCTGCCACTGATGGGGTGGGTGTCTGTGTGGCCCAATTTTTGGAAAAAAGGGAGACTCCGCTTGGAGTAACCCTTGCTTGCTGTGTTTTTAAAAGAAGCCAAGATGAACAGAGCTGGGATCAGGAAAGACTTTGCTACCTACCCCGGTGTCATCCTGGGGACGGTTAATTATGGCGAATTTTGGAATGTGCTTGATGCAAATCAAAACATCCTGTTTGCAACTAGGGCCCAAGTGCTGCCACTGATGGGGTGGGTGTCTGTGTGGCCCAATTTTTGGAAAAAAGGGAGACTCCGCTTGGAGTAACCCTTGCTTGCTGTGTTTTTAAAAGAAGCCAAGATGAACAAGTCATGGGTCAGCAAAGACTTTATCTACCTACCCCGGTGTCATCCTGGGGACGGATAAGAATGGCGTATTTTTGAATGTGCTTGATGCAAATCAAAACATCCTGTTTGCAACTAGGGCCCAAGTGCTGCCACTGATGGGGTGGGTGTCTGTGTGGCCCAATTTTTGGAAAAAAGGGAGACTCCGCTTGGAGTAACCCTTGCTTGCTGTGTTTTTAAAAGAAGCCAAGATGAACAGAGCTGGGATCAGGAAAGACTTTGCTACCTACCCCGGTGTCATCCTGGGGACGGTTAATTATGGCGTATTTTTGAATGTGCTTGATGCAAATCAAAACATCCTGTTTGCAACTAGGGCCCAAGTGCTGCCACTGATGGGGTGGGTGTCTGTGTGGCCCAATTTTTGGAAAAAAGGGAGACTCCGCTTGGAGTAACCCTTGCTTGCTGTGTTTTTAAAAGAAGCCAAGATGAACAGAGCTGGGATCAGGAAAGACTTTGCTACCTACCCCGGTGTCATCCTGGGGACGGTTAATTATGGCGTATTTTTGAATGTGCTTGATGCAAATCAAAACATCCTGTTTGCAACTAGGGCCCAAGTGCTGCCACTGATGGGGTGGGTGTCTGTGTGGCCCAATTTTTGGAAAAAAGGGAGACTCCGCTTGGAGTAACCCTTGCTTGCTGTGTTTTTAAAAGAAGCCAAGATGAACAAGTCATGGTCAGCAAAAACTTTATCTACCTACCCCGGTGTTATCCTGGGGACGGATAAGAATGGCGTATTTTTGAATGTGCTTGAAGCCAAGATGAACAGAGCTGGGATCAGGAAAGACTTTGCTACCTACCCCGGTGTCATCCTGGGGACGGTTAAGAATAGCGTATTTTTGAATGTGCTTGATGCAAATGTAGCTGTGAAGTGTACAACTGGGGCACAACTGCTGCCACTGAATGGGTGGGTGTGTGTGGGGCCCAATTTTTGGAAAAAAGGGAGACTCCGCTTGGAGTCACCTTGCGGTGTTTTACATGATTTTAGAATGGCGTGCCATGCCTATATCTGTGTGTCCTCCTCTTTTTCCTTGTCCAGCTGTTTTGTTTTCGCATGAGTATATGTCCTTGTCACTTTCCCATGTGTTTGTGTTGTGTTGTGAGTTGTTTGTCACCTTTTGGACACCTTTGAGGGTGTTTTCTAGGTGTTTTACTGTGTTTGTGATTGCCTGCCATTGTTTCCTATTGGCTCGAGTTCGGTTCGTCGAACGTTCGACGAGCCGAACTCGAACGGGAGCTCCGTTCGGCGAACCGACCTCGAGCCAAACCGGGACCGGTTCGCTCATCTCTACTCCTGGACATAGCATTCGAATTACCAGGTCCCTGAAGGCTGAAATGCGTAGTGGCCGGAAATCATGAACAATTACAATGGGCGTATGTGCTGTAGATCCTGCGTCAGTTGTAGCTTGGAACTTTGTCTTTTCACGGATTTGCCCGTCTCTCATGGTGTTGGGCTATTTTCGGATCAAAATGGTGTGTCCCTCCTTGGCCCGTATCATGGGTTATTTCAGGGGCAAATTTAACTCTCTTAGCACTTTTCTCCTTAATTGTGGCCGTTGAATTGTTGGGTCAAGGTCTATCCAACCAGCATATTTGTTGTTTTTCAGACAATTTAGGGCTCGTGCATAGTAATAATAACACAGGTTTCCAAGGGTAAAAATTTTTGAAAGATGTGATTTTTTTCATACTTTTGATCATTGGACTCAGTAAAAATATTGAAAAAATATCATCACGTACAGTTTTTTCACAAACACTGATTCTATAGGTGTTAGGGCCAGGTGGACGGGCAGACCCAGGAGGTGGATCCACTGGGCCGAACACCTTAATGAAGGCAAGGGGTCCGGTAGCCGGAGCACTACGGGTAGCAGGACAGTCCGTGCAAAAGAGTGGAATGGAGAAGTCCCTGGGACCACGGAGTCACTGATGGTAGTCCGGGTGACGGAGCTCAGGTTCGGAGGCCGAGATGTCAGGCAGAGTCCGGAACCGATGGAGCGAGAGGACGGGTCACCACAGGGATCAGAGATGGTACGGACTGACGGGATGGCAGATAGTCAGCGTTCGGGGTTCGGGAATCGGCAGGACCGGATGGCGAGGCAGGAGCGGCTCTAGAAGAGAGATAGGTAAGTATATCACAGAGACACAAGGAGACCTGACTCCTAGCTTAGGAAACACGAAGAACAGGCCCCGCCCACTTGGACATTAAACCCCTTTATACCCTGTACCTGTGTGTTCAATTTCCTGTCAGTGGACGCTGGCCCTTTAAGAGAGGGTCAATGACCGCGCGCGCGCCCTAATGCGCATGCGCGAGGCCCGGGTGCCAGAAGCCAGGGCAGGGAGCGGTGTATAGGAAGCAGGGGAGCCGGCCTGGAGCAGGGCTGCCGACGGGCGCCGGGAGTGGGGAACGGGCCGCCTGGGGACCGCAGGTGGTGGAGGCTGGAGACCGTGGAGCGGGGGATGTCTGCCAGAGGAGCCGGGGAGCGAAGCAGGGAAGCCGGGGAGCGTGGCAGGTGAGCCGGGGGGCAGAGCAGGGGACCCGGAGAGCGTGACAATAGGTTTCCAAAAGGTTAGAATTCTGAAAAGATTCCCTCCATACTTTTCTGAAGATGGTGCTCTAGTGTATTCAAGCGATGTTCCTGTGCTGATGGAAAATGTAACATTAAGTACAATGTGAGCGAGTGGAGACACGTCATTGTTTCATCCAAAAAGTCTGAAAGCTGTGCTACTGCTCAATGGCAGTAAGTATTCTTCAGTGTGTGTAGGGCATGTGTCGCGGGCAGAGGGGCCACGCACGCTACGCTCGGGTTCGGGGACTTCTGCTGCTGCTGCTGCTCGGTGGCTCGAGCGGAGGGCCAGATCCGGGGACTCGAGCAGCGCTCCTCGCCCACGAGTGAAAAGGGGGTGGTTTGTTTGGGGAGATAGTTAGTGACGTCACCCACAGGTCGTGGTGATAATGGGCACCACCACTGCTGGTGACGGGGATCCCGGGAGCGATGGCAGGGAGCAGCTAGGATGTTGGTTCCCCCTCCGTGGGTAGGGGTTGGTGATCCCGGGGCCCGGTGGCGGTACGGGGAGGCTGGATGGCTGGGGTGTACGTACCGAGGGAGCCCGTTTGCCCGCAGGCGCTGGCCCTTGGATCTCTAGCCTATGGCGGTGGCTTTTTATCCTCACGGTGTGGACGGTTGCCTTCTGTCGGGTCTTGGGTGTTAGGGAACCCCTGGGATTCCGGTCACTCTCGGATTTGACCATTGTCGGCGGCTCCTAGCCTGGTCAGGGTCCAATGGCCCTGCCTTTGTGCTTGGTACAGATCCGCTCACCGGTTCAGTTCCCTTCGGGTCACCGCCCGTCCCCGATCCTACGGTTCAGCTGACTTGTACCACCTCCTGCAGACGGCCACCACCGTCTGCCGACCTTGCTGACAGTGCCTGGGCTCCTACCCAGACACTAACAGTTTCTGTCCTCTCACTTTCCACTACAAAACTAAACTAACTGCTTTTTCCCGCCTCCAGGCCTGTGAACTCCTCGGTGGGTGGGGCCAACCGCCTGGCTCCGCCCCACCTGGTGTGGACATCAGACCCTGGAGGAGGCAACAAGGATTTTGTGTGACTGATGTAGACTATCCAGGGGAGGGGGTGTGTGTGATTTTGTGTTTGTGACTACCTGGCTAGTCCAGGGCGTCACACATGCTATGCACTTGGAAGAAAGCTGTGAGAATTTAGACTTTATTCTCAAGAAACTTAACTACAAGGAGCATGGATGGTCAATATGTGGTGGTCTAAAAATGTTCTCATTGCTTCTTGGGCAGCAAGGAGGATATATTAAATACCCATGCTGTTCTGCCTCATGGCAGCCTGCTAATAGTCATTCATTAAAATTTCTGTTACAACCCCTAGAGGTCATTGTTATTCTTTTGAATTGCTGAGTTTCCCTTTAAGCTAAATGTATTCTGGGTAAGGAATGCCTCCCTGAGCTGAGAAGAAGCCTGCAGCCATTTTCTCTTTGGATTTGTCAGGAAAGGACATGCCGACTTACCTCTCTGTACATTCACCCCTGCCTAGTGTAATCCGGTGAGCAAAGCAAATTACATGTGTTAGTGATAGAATCCTAGATGGAAGAGTGTAGTAAATGCATTGTACATTGTACTTCTACACCTTTAGTGTCATCCCTGTCTTGTTTGTCTAGATAAGATTTCTATGTATTGCAGATGCAGTGACCTTTCACCTACATTCTCGTAAGAACTGCATCTCATGTACTGTTATGCTATGTTAACTCTGTATTAACACTGTACTGACTGTAATCATTTTCTTGTTATAGTTTTTACCCGTATAAAACAGTATCTTGGATATACCGTATTCTGTCTTCAACTGCATCTTGGATATTCCTATATTCACTGTATATTCCATGTATACTGCAATCAAGTTCACGTTACCAGCTAATAAATCAAGGCTATTGAACTCCACAGTCTGTTTATTTGAAATGTGAACTAGGGTTTAGCTGTATGCTAGAGATTCACAGCATTACGTAAAAGAAGGCAGAACACATGCTTTTTGTGTGAATTGGAAAGCCAGGTTAGGACTCTTCACTGGAGCAAAAAAAATTGGCCAACAAGAACATCTTTGTAACCGGGACTCAAGAACATTGTTGCATAAAGCTTAGTTGATCCCACCTAAAGTTCTCTTGCCACCACTCCACTGTAAGCTTGGACTGATGAAGCTGTTTGTGAAAGCGCTACTGAAAGAAGGAGAGATGTTTAAGTACCTGTGTACCAAGTTTCAGGGACTGTCAGAATCAAGTCTGAAGGAAGGTGTGATGCCCTGGCAAAACCAGGTAGTTACAGATAGGCCCCCGCACAACACCTTTCCTCACTTAGGAAACACACAGCCGACCTGAAACCCTAGTCACCTAGGACCCTGAAGCCAGGACCGAAAACAGCGGCCTAGCTAATTAAATGATTGAAGGCAGGATTATAGGTCCTATCCCACCTAAAGTCCCTCAAAGAAGACAACAGCCCACTGATAGGGATAAGGCCACCGCCAGGGCCCTTAGATCCCACGGGCCAGCGCCTGCGGGCATGGCTCCTTAGGCCATATCCAGCCGGGAGCGGACTCCTGAGTTCCAGACCAGGCAGTCCACCATACACAAAAACAAGTGCAGAGTAAAGGACAGCGACCACCAGCCTGGGTGGGGGACCTGAATGCAACCGGCCGGGGCGGCAGGCCACCAGCACCTTTGGTTTACCGAAAGACTCGTGTGATTCATTTACTGTGAGTAACCAAACATCCCCCTGCTTGCTCAGGCGCGCCGGCCCTTGCCATCACCATACCCTGCACAAAGACACTGGGCCCCGGGGCAATCATCCCTACACACGGAGGGGTTAACATCCAGCTGCCACTACATCTCTCCCGGGTATCCCATAACGGCAGCGGTGGTGTCCCACCTCACCACACACCGTTGGTGGCGTCACAAACTTAATACGGCCTAGCCCATACATCTACATTCCTCCTTTTATTCGACATGTCCGCGAGACCCCCGGGTCGAGCCACTCTCTTAGAAGGTCTGGATCCGACCAACGGCGGCTGCTGGCACAGGGGCAGCACAAAAGCATTTTTGTGGGTTCGGATATTCAGAAACCCATGAATGAAGGATGACGTGTTTTAAACAATAATGAAAACTGTTGAAAAAAGGGCTTGGGACTCTTTGAAAGAAGCAATAAATACGTTTCTAGGTAACAACAAAGAATCAAAATTTAAGTCCATCGTGGAGAACATGCTGAAACGTTTCAAAGCCTTGGGTTGTCTAATGAATTTGAAGTTACATTTTTTACATTCCTATTTGGACTACTTGTCTGAAAACCTTGGTGCTGGTGGGAAGAACAAGAAGGTTTTCATCGGAATATCAAGGAGATGGAACGACGATACCAAAGTAAATGAAACGTGAACATGATTGCCGGATGCTTCACAGAGAAGATCCACAGGCCTTCTATAAGAGAAAAGGGGGATCTAGAGAAAAGGAAAAAGTGCAAGAATAAATTTCTAATAAAGTTGCAGAATGACTGTACAATAAATAAATGTATTTTATATATAAAATTGTGAATATTTTTGGTTACAATAAGTATTTTTCTTGTTCATGTCACTTGTATGTAACTTCACACATGGATTGTACAAAATCAATATTTGATGGTTAAAAAAAAATATTTATTTTTTTTTTTAAATCAGGACATTAGAAAACATAATAATCAGTCACTGGATTTGAAGTTTCATAAACCAAAATTTTACATAGCTGTGTAATTTGTCGGGCACCCACCGACAATAGAATAGCGCCAGATTTAGGAAGCTGGCTGAGGTCTGCAAAGTCTGTAGCCAGGTGACAAAATTGTCCAACCTGGGTTTCTTCCTTAAGTAGTCTCTGGTATGATGATATGGTATAATCCTGGCAGCCGGAGTCGAAATCCCTAGATTGCGGTTATGATCTCCAATCGGAATTGGAGCCCCTAGATTGAAGCCATGTAGCCAAGTGATCCTCTAGTTGAAGCCAAAGTCCCTAGATCGAGTCCACAAGGCATCCTGGTTCTGATCCCCTAGCCAGCTCCTAAGAGCTTAGACTAGATCATGCAACATCCATCAACAACCTGGTGACTCCAAGAAGTCCCCTTTTATAGCCATAACCTTCCCTTAGGATATACTGTGCCCTTATCAGATTGGTTGTACAAGGTTGCTTCTCTTATTGGATGGATTTCAAGCTGCATGGATAATGTTCATTTAAATGATGTGGATAGAAAGACTGAAGATATCTACATGTAGTCTGAAATCCATCATGAATCAATACTATTTTACACAGTCATAAGCAGCCCATGGGCATTCACCTGCATTCAAACCAATAACAGCTCATAGACCAGACAATCCATCTACCACTGGACCAAAGACAGGAAGTTAAATCCACTGCCTGCGGTAACCAACTTAATCCTATAGGCTACTCACACAACAAACCCAACAGAAAGGAAAAAAACATGGCTTCGATTATCCATCCAATGAAAACGCATAACCATTGTGAGCCATTGGACAATGCAATTGGACACTTGGTGACATGGTGCACGGCCCAATGAATCAAGTCTTTACTTCATATTCACGGTTTAAGCCCTTGGGTTCTAATATGCCCAGAGTACATATCCAGAAAGATTCTCTTTCTTTGAGCTAAACACAAGTCAACAATACATTGTAAGCAGATTCTATTACCAGTCCCACACCATTTTGTGACGCATAATCACACAGTGATCCAATTAAGATTCCAAGTCATCGAACATGTCCAAGCCATACGCAGAGGAGGCAATAGAATTAGGAAGCTCAAAGAAAGGGAATCTTTCTGGATATATACTCTGGGCACATTGGAACCCAAAGGCTTAAACCATGAATATGAAGTACAGACTTGATTCATTGGGCCATGCATGGACATAATGGACATAATTCTAATAGGCAGGACAGGTAATAAGGAGCACAAGTTATATGCTAAAATGTGTTGTGTGACAAGACAGACACAGGAAAGGACATGATAACAGGTGTAGGGACCAACAAGGTGAGACAAGGGGTATCAGGATAGGGTCAAGTAGGTATGAATGTAGTAATGGGGCAGGCATAGAGAATTGTATGTGAATGTGAATTACAATAAATCACTAAGGAAAGGAATATGTGAGTGTGTGCCTAATGTAAACTAATATTGTACTGGCAAAATTATAGATGGAAAGGGAGAAGGGGAGGGGGGAGAGAGGAGGCTGTAATTGACTACAAGGGTATGAGTTATGAGTGATCATAGGGATAGTGTTACATAAGTGGAAATACCTATGGAGGACCGGATGTGTAAGCGCATACCTTATACAAACCTATAGAGTGCTGATGGGTGAGAGTGTGATGTTAGATATAAGACATCCTATAGTGAATAGTGAGCCGTAATCAAGTGCAACAGGGATATTTCACGTGACTATGGGAACCTGGAAGGTAAAGAAAGGGGAGAAAAAACTGTTAGACAAGGTAATCAGACATAATGTAACCAGTTGATCAGACATGATCACCTGGTTTGAGACCCCCTGCCTTACACTATATAGATATCATGTTTATTCCCCATCTATCTTGCTCAGGAGAGCATCTCCCTCCCCCGGCACCAAGAGCAGCTCATACTGAATTGTTACATTGACTAGTAACACTGCACACAGAAATGCACCTTAATATTCCACTGTTAACCCTTTCCTCCCAGCAGTAACACACAACTCCTCACCTTGATATCATGGTGATTTATGGTCAGAATGACTTCAATGCGATCAGTGATTTCTATTCTAGCTCTGCTCACATAGATTTTATATCCACACTCAACTATAGGCCGTTCTTCATATTTTGGGGGCTTTTAGTCAGATATACTAGTTTGTGCCTGTATAGTATTGGTGTAGATGGGAGTGTAGGGCATGGGTTACATGGCACTGTGGTGGAATACTGATGGGAGGTATTGGTGCTGTGTTTGATGCTTCTACTGGGTATTTTCCTACAAATACTGGAACAGCTCACTGCTTAGAATGATCCTTCCCAGCTCTATAATATATTATATATACCCCACAATGCAGGCTCACACACACATTTGTCTCAAGTGTGTTGTAGGGACACAGATACAGTCTTGGTCATGTGACTAAAGGCTACTTTACACACTGCGATATCGGTCCCGATATCGCTAGTGTGGGTACCCGCCCCCATCTGTTGCGCGACACGGGCAAATCGTTGCCCATGCCGCACAACACCGACCAGACCCGTCACACATACTTACCTGCCCGGCGACGTCGCTGTGTCCGGCGAACCGCCTCCTTTCTAAGGGGGCGGTCCGTGCGGCGTCACAGCGACGTCACTGAGCGACGGCCCAATAGCAGCGGAGGGGCGGAGATGAGTGGCCGGAACATCCCGCCCACCTCCTTCCTTCCTCATAGCGGCTGGGAGGCAGGTAAGGAGAGGTTCCTCGTTTCTGCGGTGTCACACGGAGCGATGTGTGCTACCGCAGGAGCGACGAACTACATCGTTACTGCTGCAGTAACGATAATCGAGAATGGAGACCCATGTCACCGATGAGCGATTTTGCACGTTTTTGCAACGATGCAAAATCGCTCATCGGTATCACACGCAGCAACATCGCTAATGCGGCCGGATGTGCGTCACAAATTCCGTGACCCCAACGACTCCGCATTAGCGATGTCGCAGCGTGTAAAGCCCCCTTTAGTGGGAGTGGTGTACAGGGTCTTAGCAGTAAAGAGTATTCCATATTTCTGCCAGATACCCACAGAGATATTGAAATCTGAAAAAAGAGACTTCTGCTCATTGAAGGTAAGAACTACTCACATAGCGTTCAACTCCACAGCAAACGAGTGCTCTAGCACTGGCATCTCAGCAGGGATATTCCCCTACTACACATGTGTGTCTAGGTCACTGTGACAGTTTACAGGACATAACTCAGGGCACCTAGACAGAAGGCAGAGGGACTACTTTCTATTTCTGGTGTAGAGCTTAGTACAATATATATATATTTATACTATTACATGGGACACATGTACCTTGTATTACCATTATTCGCTGTATATGAACCCCTTTTCTCCGGGCATTATTTGTCTATAGCATTTTTCACGAACCTGAGGCAACTGAGAACCCTTCAGTGAAGGAATTCCACTAACCCTCACAATACCTACCAGGGGCCTCCCTGCAGTAACTCAGGTAGTTGTACCCATTCTCTTTCCGCATTCTATGTGTTCTTCTTCTTTCTTCTTTTTTTTCTTTTTTCTTCTTTTTATTTCTATCATGTAGTTCAGGGGTTTATAGATATATGTCCTGCATCTCATATTTCCTTTAGTGGTGCTTCTTACCCATTCTCATATCATTTACCCTAGTATTTCATGATCCTGAGGCGACTGAGAACCCTTTAATAAAGGAATCCTTTTTCACCTGAATTGTCAAGTGATACTTACCAGTGACTATCACGTAATGTTACAGGTAGTTCCATTTTCTTCCTCTTCTTTCTCTCCTTTCTTCTTTGTCACACGGTCCATTGTGTTATAGCCCACGTGTCATGATAACACTTGTACCATCTTTTCATTTAGATTCCACCTACAATTATTTACCGATTCCAGTTCTGGAATAGGCTTTCATCATCTACTCACTAGAATTCTCAAGTTCATAAGGTACTGAGACATATACATGTTCACACCATTATAAAGAACAAAGTATAAACATTGAGGTTTTTCTCACACCCTCACACAATAAACCCATGTGTGTTCATTTCCTTCACTATATAGGATTGCAAGTTTTCCATTTGTACCTTAATGGCAATGACGCTATACAATTGAACACATATCATCCTGTTATCCATATAGGTGTGTATTTACCTGCTTGACTATTTTTGGTTGTTTGATCCAGAATGTTTCTCCAGATAGGTCATGTGGAAATTTTCTTTCCTCAGTACAAATGTTTTCACTATGGCTTTGGAAAATTTTTTTGTATGTGCATCATGGTCATTTGACCCATTGTACTCTCAAGTAGCAATATATTGTACTGTTATGTTGTACTATGTACTAATTACGTGTTTATATGGTTTTGTAACCCTTTATGATCTTAGATAACTTTATCCTTGATAAAGACCTAAAAACAAGCTCGAAACGTTGGATGAATTATCCTTTTGCACAAATAAAGAATTTTCAGCATTCTAAGAGTTCTTTTCTTACGTTATTGATCACTATAGTGTGCCAGAGCTATTTCTATTGAATTGACTCTTATTTTTTCTGAGCACCTGCTATATACACAGTGAGCCAGACATATTCAATTTTCATTCAGAAGGCAGAGGGAAGCCTTAGCAGCTGAGCCTATATCTTGGCTTGTGAGCATTAGAACAGGCCGGCGATTACAGGGTAACATGAAAAATGTCCAGCTTGCATTATGACTAGAACATGACAATATCCTTTTAAGTACTAACCTATGATGCGTTCCTAAGCAGTTGATGTTATATGTTCTACATTTCATTTTCTGCATACTTTACAAGTAGTAGAATTTGCTTTGATATAGGCAACTGGATTTTCATTTTTTTTCTGTTTATCAGTAGGACTTCAAAATAACAAAGGTGATCGCCTCCCGTTGCCTGGGAACCGTCCAGGCACAAGAGGGCTATGTGTCACCAGAAGGCGCACACACTCCCTCAAGGCCGGCAGACGTGCAATCCCAGGCACCTTCCAGTACCGACCAAGGTAGCGTCCTCCGAAACTACACTTGATCTTAGCCAAAAGGCCGAGAAGCTATAACCCGAATTGGTTACGGCCTTGAGTGGCACCCTGGCCTATACCGGACACATCTTAGGGAGAGGGAGACAAACCCACGCCTACAGAAGACATTTTGTCACCCAAGCCAAACCCTTGAAAAGGCTGTTTTGCAGAGCAAAAACAAGGAGAATGGTGCTTTTTGCAGCCGCCGCCCACTGCAATGAATCTGAATAACTCCTCCTTTTGGGCACAAGCACCTCCCCTCCCCCTTGCAGTCTTTCCAATTCATGATACAAAAAGACGGACGGACAGGACAGGACAGGACCATCTGCCTGACTTTCCGTCACTGCCACCCTTTGCCATCCTTGCCCGTAGAAAGCCCTTTCATCATCCCCAAACCCTAATCTTTTCCCTTCCCTTCCCAGCTGCGTCTCACTCCCTTTCATTAGGAAGTGAGCGCAGCCTTTTCTCCGTTCTGCACATGCGCGACGTTAAACACAAATGCGCAGGCGTGCGTTCCATTAGCCTCACTGCATTCCACTCCCATACAGGAAGTGGGCACAGCTATTACTACGGTCGCACATAAAAGAACCCACGGCCACCACTGCACATAGCTGACTCCACCACAGGACACCCACTTCTACACCAACGCAGGTAAGACAGGATCGGCACCTCTATGCTCCCGTTACAATCAGGCTCAGTCACCATGTGATAACGCTCTCAACTCTTTAGTTGCAGGCTCCCCTTGCTTCACCTCCACTGGCTGTGCTGCCATTTCCTCTCCCACCTGGAAGGTATACTTTATTCCACTATTTTCCTGTTTCTCTCTTCCCCCTTTTCCCATAACCTACTTTTATCTGCATTTGTGGGGTATCTATATGCTATTTACATCATAGTTTTATTCATTAATATGGAAGGGAAGAGTGCCCATGAGAGTGTTGAACTGCGGAGAGCAAAAGATTAAGCTGCTCCGATTTGCCACCATTGATAAGCTGTTCTCAGTAGATACACATGCTATCCAAACAGCAGCATCCACCATTGCTTCAGCCCACCCATTCAGTGACAGCTCACCAAGTCAGCCAGAGGAGTGGTGTAAGGAATTACACGTAGGCACTGACTCCACACCTTCACATCACAAGAAGGGGGTCTACAGGCTAGTGCAAGAATACGAGCAAGTCTTCAGCAAACATCCGCTAGACTTTTGAAAAATAAAAGGGGTCAAACACTACATCCCCACAAGTGCACACCCACCCATCAAAGAGAGATATAAGCCAAATCTACCTGCACATTACCAGTGTACCAAGGACATGTTGAGCAACATGAAGGAGGCTGGGGTTATCCGTGGCAGTTGTAGCCTCTGGGCAGCTCCGTTGGTCCTGTTAAAGAAGAAGGACAGCACCACTCCCCTGTATTGAGGAATAGCTAGCTGCATTGACAACTGCAAATTATTTTTCTACCCTTGATCTCACTAGTCACTATTGGCAAGTGTCCGTTGCTGAGGCAGACCGGGAGAAGACCGCCTTTGCCACCCCGATGGGTCTCTGCGAGATCAAAAGCATGCCCTTCGAGCTGTGCAATTTGCCAGGAACCTTCCAGAGGCTGATGGAATGCTGCTTGGGACACCGAAACTTTGAAACGGTACTGCTATACCTTTATGATGTTATTGTTTATTCTAACGCAAACAAGATTTTAGGGTGTATAAAAAGGGAGATTAGATCCGATGATCCCAACGTATTGTTACCCCTCTATAAATCACTTGTAAGGCCACATCTGGAATATGGGGTAAAGTCCTGAGCAGGTTGATAACCATTGGTTTGAGCATGGTAGGGTGTAGTACGCATCTTCCTGCATCGGTAAAAGCTGCAGAAGTCCTTGAAGATTTCCGCTTCAAAGGCAGTGCCTTGATCTGTGAGGACTCTCTCTGAGTAGCCATGAGGTCTGCATAAGTGTGCTTGGAAGACCTTCGCTGCAGTATGGGCCATTAGATCTTTGACTTGTACCACAACCATAAATCTCGAGTAGTTGTCTACCATCGTAAGTGCATACGTGAGCTCACCTCGATATTCTGCAACAAAACTCCCTTTTTCGATTTCAGTTTCAGCAAACACTCCTCTTCCTGTAGAAAATATTTATCATTACCTAAGACAGTCATTCTAATGCATGACAATATTAAGGCAATTTAGTTAAAACTTGTTTTAACTCACCTTTAAGGGGATTGATGTATTTCATGGTCAATCCAGGTTTGTCAGTGATGGCACTGACATAATGTATGGCGTCTTTTTCGGGCGTTATCCTTTGCCTTTTCATTGTGAAAATCCAGTTGCCTATATCAAAGCAAATTCTACTACTTGGAAAGTATGCAGAAAATGAAATGTAGAACATATAACATCAACTGCTTAGGAACGCATCATAGGTTAGTACTTAAAAGGATATTGTCATGTTCTAGTCATAATGCAAGCTGGACATTTTTCATGTTACCCTGTAATCGCCGGCCTGTTCTAATGCTCACAAGCCAAGATATAGGCTCAGCTGCTAAGGCTTCCCTCTGCCTTCTGAATGAAAATTGAATATGTCTGGCTCACTGTGTATATAGCAGGTGCTCAGAAAAAATAAGAGTCAATTCAATAGAAATAGCTCTGGCACACTATAGTGATCAATAACGTAAGAAAAGAACTCTTAGAATGCTGAAAATTCTTTATTTGTGCAAAAGGATAATTCATCCAACGTTTCGAGCTTGTTTTTAGGTCTTTATCAAGGATAAAGTTATCTAAGATCATAAAGGGTTACAAAACCATATAAACACGTAATTAGTACATAGTACAACATAACAGTACAATATATTGCTACTTGAGAGTACAATGGGTCAAATGACCATGATGCACATACAAAAAAATTTTCCAAAGCCATAGTGAAAACATTTGTACTGAGGAAAGAAAATTTCCACATGACCTATCTGGAGAAACATTCTGGATCAAACAACCAAAAATAGTCAAGCAGGTAAATACACACCTATATGGATAACAGGATGATATGTGTTCAATTGTATAGCGTCATTGCCATTAAGGTACAAATGGAAAACTTGCAATCCTATATAGTGAAGGAAATGAACACATATCATATCAAAGAACACAGGAACATGGGTGTGAGAAAAACCTCAATGTTTATACTTTGTTCTTTATAATGGTGTGAACATGTATATGTCTCAGTACCTTATGAACTTGAGAATTCTAGTGAGTAGATGATGAAAGCCTATTCCAGAACTGGAATCGGTAAATAATTGTAGGTGGAATCTAAATGAAAAGATGGTACAAGTGTTATCATGACACGTGGGCTATAACACAATGGACCGTGTGACAAAGAAGAAAGGAGAGAAAGAAGAGGAAGAAAATGGAACTACCTGTAACATTACGTGATAGTCACTGGTAAGTATCACTTGACAATTCAGGTGAAAAAGGATTCCTTTATTAAAGGGTTCTCAGTCGCCTCAGGATCATGAAATACTAGGGTAAATGATATGAGAATGGGTAAGAAGCACCACTAAAGGAAATATGAGATGCAGGACATATATCTATAAACCCCTGAACTACATGATAGAAATAAAAAGAAGAAAAAAGAAAAAAAAGAAGAAAGAAGAAGAACACATAGAATGCGGAAAGAGAATGGGTACAACTACCTGAGTTACTGCAGGGAGGCCCCTGGTAGGTATTGTGAGGGTTAGTGGAATTCCTTCACTGAAGGGTTCTCAGTTGCCTCAGGTTCGTGAAAAATGCTATAGACAAATAATGCCCGGAGAAAAGGGGTTCATATACAGCGAATAATGGTAATACAAGGTACATGTGTCCCATGTAATAGTATAAATATATATATATTGTACTAAGCTCTACACCAGAAATAGAAAGTAGTCCCTCTGCCTTCTGTCTAGGTGCCCTGAGTTATGTCCTGTAAACTGTCACAGTGACCTAGACACACATGTGTAGTAGGGGAATATCCCTGCTGAGATGCCAGTGCTAGAGCACTCGTTTGCTGTGGAGTTGAACGCTATGTGAGCAGTTCTTACCTTCAATGAGCAGAAGTCTCTTTTTTCAGATTTCAATATCTCTGTGGGTATCTGGCAGAAATATGGAATACTCTTTACTGCTAAGACCCTGTACACCACTCCCACTAAAGGGGGCTTTACACGCTGCGACATCGCTAATGCGGAGTCGTTGGGGTCACGGAATTTGTGACGCACATCCGGCCGCATTAGCGATGTTGCTGCGTGTGATACCGATGAGCGATTTTGCATCGTTGCAAAAACGTGCAAAATCGCTCATCGGTGACATGGGTCTCCATTCTCGATTATCGTTACTGCAGCAGTAACGATGTAGTTCGTCGCTCCTGCGGTAGCACACATCGCTCCGTGTGACACCGCAGAAACGAGGAACCTCTCCTTACCTGCCTCCCAGCCGCTATGAGGAAGGAAGGAGGTGGGCGGGATGTTCCGGCCACTCATCTCCGCCCCTCCGCTGCTATTGGGCGGTCGCTCAGTGACGTCGCTGTGACGTCGCACGGACCGCCCCCTTAGAAAGGAGGCGGTTCGCCGGACACAGCGACGTCGCCGGGCAGGTAAGTATGTGTGACGGGTCTGGTCGGTGTTGTGCGGCATGGGCAGCGATTTGCCCGTGTCGCGCAACAGATGGGGGCGGGTACCCACACTAGCGATATCGGGACCGATATCGCAGTGTGTAAAGTAGCCTTTAGTCACATGACCAAGACTGTATCTGTGTCCCTACAACACACTTGAGACAAATGTGTGTGTGAGCCTGCATTGTGGGGTATATATAATATATTATAGAGCTGGGAAGGATCATTCTAAGCAGTGAGCTGTTCCAGTATTTGTAGGAAAATACCCAGTAGAAGCATCAAACACAGCACCAATACCTCCCATCAGTATTCCACCACAGTGCCATGTAACCCATGCCCTACACTCCCATCTACACCAATACTATACAGGCACAAACTAGTATATCTGACTAAAAGCCCCCAAAATATGAAGAACGGCCTATAGTTGAGTGTGGATATAAAATCTATGTGAGCAGAGCTAGAATAGAAATCACTGATCGCATTGAAGTCATTCTGACCATAAATCACCATGATATCAAGGTGAGGAGTTGTGTGTTACTGCTAGGAGGAAAGGGTTAACAGTGGAATATTAAGGTGCATTTCTGTGTGCAGTGTTACTAGTCAATGTAACAATTCAGTATGAGCTGCTCTTGGTGCCGGGGGAGGGAGATGCTCTCCTGAGCAAGATAGATGGGGAATGAACATGATATCTATATAGTGTAAGGCAGGGGGTCTCAAACCAGGTGATCATGTCTGATCAACTGGTTACATTATGTCTGATTACCTTGTCTAACAGTTTTTTCTCCCCTTTCTTTACCTTCCAGGTTCCCATAGTCACGTGAAATATCCCTGTTGCACTTGATTACGGCTCACTATTCACTATAGGATGTCTTATATCTAACATCACACTCTCACCCATCAGCACTCTATAGGTTTGTATAAGGTATGCGCTTACACATCCGGTCCTCCATAGGTATTTCCACTTATGTAACACTATCCCTATGATCACTCATAACTCATACCCTTGTAGTCAATTACAGCCTCCTCTCTCCCCCCCTCCCCTTCTCCCTTTCCATCTATAATTTTGCCAGTACAATATTAGTTTACATTAGGCACACACTCACATATTCCTTTCCTTAGTGATTTATTGTAATTCACATTCACATACAATTCTCTATGCCTGCCCCATTACTACATTCATACCTACTTGACCCTATCCTGATACCCCTTGTCTCACCTTGTTGGTCCCTACACCTGTTATCATGTCCTTTCCTGTGTCTGTCTTGTCACACAACACATTTTAGCATATAACTTGTGCTCCTTATTACCTGTCCTGCCTATTAGAATTATGTCCATTATGTCCATGCATGGCCCAATGAATCAAGTCTGTACTTCATATTCATGGTTTAAGCCTTTGGGTTCCAATGTGCCCAGAGTATATATCCAGAAAGATTCCCTTTCTTTGAGCTTCCTAATTCTATTGCCTCCTCTGCGTATGGCTTGGACATGTTCGATGACTTGGAATGTTAATTGGATCACTGTGTGATTATGCGTCACAAAATGGTGTGGGACTGGTAATAGAATCTGCTTACAATGTATTGTTGACTTGTGTTTAGCTCAAAGAAAGAGAATCTTTCTGGATATGTACTCTGGGCACATTAGAACCCAAGGGCTTAAACCGTGAATATGAAGTAAAGACTTGATTCATTGGGCCGTGCACCATGTCACCAAGTGTCCAATTGCATTGTCCAATGGCTCACAATGGTTATGCGTTTTCATTGGATGGATAATCGAAGCCATGTTTTTTTCCTTTCTGTTGGGTTTGTTGTGTGAGTAGCCTATAGGATTAAGTTGGTTACCGCAGGCAGTGGATTTAACTTCCTGTCTTTGGTCCAGTGGTAGATGGATTGTCTGGTCTATGAGCTGTTATTGGTTTGAATGCAGGTGAATGCCCATGGGCTGCTTATGACTGTGTAAAATAGTATTGATTCATGATGGATTTCAGACTACATGTAGATATCTTCAGTCTTTCTATCCACATCATTTAAATGAACATTATCCATGCAGCTTGAAATCCATCCAATAAGAGAAGCAACCTTGTACAACCAATCTGATAAGGGCACAGTATATCCTAAGGGAAGGTTATGGCGGATGCAGGAAGATGCGCACTACACCCTACCATGCTCAAACCAATGGTTATCAACCTGCTCAGGACTTTACCCCATATTCCAGATGTGGCCTTACAAGTGATTTATAGAGGGTTAACAATACGTTGGGATCACCGGATCTAATCTCCCTTTTTATACACCCTAAAATCTTGTTTGCTTTAGAATAAACAATAACATCATAAAGGTATAAGATGACGCCATTATTAGCGTCACCATACCGCTACTCTGCCTTCTAAAACGGTCTCTGCTCAAAACCAAACATGATGCATTGCAGGCGGAGCGCGATGAGTTGCAGCAAGAAACAGTAGTGGGTGTGGGTGATAACACACAGCCCAGCCTCGTCTCATCACAACGTGCAGTGGAGGACTATGACGAGGAGGAGGATGAAGACATGGAGCAAATCTCCGGCCAAATTGAGGATATGACATGCACACCAGTCATATCCTCGGTTCAGCGTGGCTGGCCAGAGGACAGGGTAGATGAGGAGGAGGAGGAGGAGGAGGAGGAGGACAGCATGTTCAGTCAACGTGTTGGTCAGGCTACTGAAGTCCTGGCTGTTAAGAGTCTGGCGCACATGGCTGACTTTATGGTAAGCTGCCTGTCTCGTGACCCTCGCGTTAAGAACATCTTGGCCGACAATCATTACTGGTTGGTAACACTGTTAGACCCACGCTACAAGGAGAACTTTATGTCTCTTATTCCCGAGGCGGAGAGGTCAACCAAAATGCAGCAGTTCCGGAAGGCCATAGTCACGGAAGTAGGCAAAGCATTCCCCTCACAAAACGCTAGCGGCATAGGTCAGGAATCAGTGGACAACCAAGGCGTACAGCCGAGAGAGGCACAAGTCCAATCCGCCAGAGGTAGGGGAACAGTCTTTAAGATGTGGGACAGTTTTCTCAGCCCCTCACGTACCACAGCCCCTGAGGTGCGGGGTAGTGCCACAAGAAATCCTAAGTTTGCCCAGATGCTCAAGGAGTACCTTGCAGATCGAACAACTGTACTCCGACATTCCTCTGTGCCTTACAATTATTGGGTATCCAAGGTGGACACGTGGCATGAATTGGCTCTCTACGCCTTGGAAGTCCTGGCCTGCCCTGCCGCTAGCGTTTTGTCAGAGCGTGTTTTTAGTGCCGCAGGTGGAATCATTACAGATAAACGCACCCGCCTGTCAACTGAAAATGCTGACAGGCTGACTCTGATCAAGATGAACAAGGGTTGGATTGGGCCACACTTCACCACACCACCAGCAAATGAGAGCGGAATTTAAAGTTTGAAACGGGAATTTGCCATGTACCTCCAGTCACCCATGGGTACACACTTCTGGACTTTGGATAATCGCTGGACTGCTCCTCCTTCTCCTCATGCGCCACCATGATGACCGTTACAAGAGTTAGGCCTTTGTTTCAGGTATACCCCCAGTGGTAAATTTTTTCGCCCATTCTTTGCAGAATGGACATTACAACGACAGGAGACCCGCTCCTTTGCAATGGGAACAATGTTTTGAGGCCCTCATGCACGTCTCTATGCAGGGACAACGTGGAGCCTCCCAATTTTTGGCTGCCCTGCCAAAGGGCTATACTATAATACACCCACTTCCTGACAATGGACACTTAATGTTTTGAGGCCCTCATGCACGTCTCTATCCAGGGACAACGTGGAGCCTCCCAATTTTTGGCTGCCCTGCCAAAGGGCTATACTACAAAAGACCCACTTCCTGACAATGGACACTTAATGTTTTGAGGCCCTCATGCACGTCTCTATCCAGGGACAACGTGGAGCCTCCCAATTTTTGGCTGCCCTGCCTAAGGGCTATACTATAATACACCCACTTCCTGACAATGGACACTTAATGTTTTGAGGCCCTCATGCACGTCTCTATCCAGGGACAACGTGGAGCCTCCCAATTTTTGGCTGCCCTGCCAAAGGGCTATACTACAAAAGACCCACTTCCTGACAATGGACACTTAATGTTTTGAGGCCCTCATGCACGTCTCTATCCATGGATTTGGAGCATGGAGACGATTATCTCGGGATTGCAAGATAACCAAACAAAACTTTTAGTGGATTTCTACTTATTTTATTAAATATCATCTCCACCAAACAGGACAAGCTTGCATCTGTTATAGTTTTGGAGAAAAATGTGTTCATTTCATGTATGCGCGAAATGCCTTAAAAATGGCTTTAAAATGGATTTGGAGCATGGAGACGATTATCTCGGGATTGCAAGATAACCAAACAAAACTTTTAGTGGATTTCTACTTATTTTATTAAATATCATCTCCACCAAACAGGACAAGCTTGCATCTGTTATAGTTTTGGAGAAAAATGTGTTCATTTCATGTATGCGCGAAATGCCTTAAAAATGGCTTTAAAATGGATTTGGAGCATGGAGACGATTATCTCGGGATTGCAAGATAACCAAACAAAACTTTTAGTGGATTTCTACTTATTTTATTAAATATCATCTCCACCAAACAGGACAAGCTTGCATCTGTTATAGTTTTGGAGAAAAATGTGTTCATTTCATGTATGCGCAAAATGCCTTAAAAATGGCTTTAAAATGGATTTGGAGCATGGAGACGATTATCTCGGGATTGCAAGATAACCAAACAAAACTTTTAGTGGATTTCTACTTATTTTATTAAATATCATCTCCACCAAACAGGACAAGCTTGCATCTGTTATAGTTTTGGAGAAAAATGTGTTCATTTCATGTATGCGCGAAATGCCTTAAAAATGGCTTTAAAATGGATTTGGAGCATGGAGACGATTATCTCGGGATTGCAAGATAACCAAACAAAACTTTTAGTGGATTTCTACTTATTTTATTAAATATCATCTCCACCAAACAGGACAAGCTTGCATCTGTTATAGTTTTGGAGAAAAATGTGTTCATTTCATGTATGCGCGAAATGCCTTAAAAATGGCTTTAAAATGGATTTGGAGCATGGAGACGATTATCTCGGGATTGCAAGATAACCAAACAAAACTTTTAGTGGATTTCTACTTATTTTATTAAATATCATCTCCACCAAACAGGACAAGCTTGCATCTGTTATAGTTTTGGAGAAAAATGTGTTCATTTCATGTATGCGCGAAATGCCTTAAAAATGGCTTTAAAATGGATTTGGAGCATGGAGACGATTATCTCGGGATTGCAAGATAACCAAACAAAACTTTTAGTGGATTTCTACTTATTTTATTAAATATCATCTCCACCAAACAGGACAAGCTTGCATCTGTTATAGTTTTGGAGAAAAATGTGTTCATTTCATGTATGTGCGAAATGCCTTAAAAATGGCTTTAAAATGGATTTGGAGCATGGAGACGATTATCTCGGGATTGCAAGATAACCAAACAAAACTTTTAGTGGATTTCTACTTATTTTATTAAATATCATCTCCACCAAACAGGACAAGCTTGCATCTGTTATAGTTTTGGAGAAAAATGTGTTCATTTCATGTATGCGCGAAATGCCTTAAAAATGGCTTTAAAATGGATTTGGAGCATGGAGACGATTATCTCGGGATTGCAAGATAACCAAACAAAACTTTTAGTGGATTTCTACTTATTTTATTAAATATCATCTCCACCAAACAGGACAAGCTTGCATCTGTTATAGTTTTGGAGAAAAATGTGTTCATTTCATGTATGCGCGAAATGCCTTAAAAATGGCTTTAAAATGGATTTGGAGCATGGAGACGATTATCTCGGGATTGCAAGATAACCAAACAAAACTTTTACTGGATTTCTACTTATTTTATTAAATATCATCTCCACCAAACAGGACAAGCTTGCATCTGTTATAGTTTTGGAGAAAAATGTGTTCATTTCATGTATGCGCGAAATGCCTTAAAAATGGCTTTAAAATAGATTTGGAGCATGGAGACGATTATCTCGGGATTGCAAGATAACCAAACAAAACTTTTAGTGGATTTCTACTTATTTTATTAAATATCATCTCCACCAAACAGGACAAGCTTGCATCTGTTATAGTTTTGGAGAAAAATGTGTTCATTTCATGTATGCGCGAAATGCCTTAAAAATGGCTTTAAAATGGATTTGGAGCATGGAGACGATTATCTCGGGATTGCAAGATAACCAAACAAAACTTTTAGTGGATTTCTACTTATTTTATTAAATATCATCTCCACCAAACAGGACAAGCTTGCATCTGTTATAGTTTTGGAGAAAAATGTGTTCATTTCTTGTATGCGCGAAATGCCTTAAAAATGGCTTTAAAATGGATTTGGAGCATGGAGACGATTATCTCGGGATTGCAAGATAACCAAACAAAACTTTTAGTGGATTTCTACTTATTTTATTAAATATCATCTCCACCAAACAGGACAAGCTTGCATCTGTTATAGTTTTGGAGAAAAATGTGTTCATTTCATGTATGCGCGAAATGCCTTAAAAATGGCTTTAAAATGGATTTGGAGCATGGAGACGATTATCTCGGGATTGAAAGATAACCAAACAAAACTTTTAGTGGATTTCTACTTATTTTATTAAATATCATCTCCACCAAACAGGACAAGCTTGCATCTGTTATAGTTTTGGAGAAAAATGTGTTCATTTCATGTATGCGCGAAATGCCTTAAAAATGGCTTTAAAATGGATTTGGAGCATGGAGACGATTATCTCGGGATTGCAAGATAACCAAACAAAACTTTTAGTGGATTTCTACTTATTTTATTAAATATCATCTCCACCAAACAGGACAAGCTTGCATCTGTTATAGTTTTGGAGAAAAATGTGTTCATTTCATGTATGCGCGAAATGCCTTAAAAATGGCTTTAAAATGGATTTGGAGCATGGAGACGATTATCTCGGGATTGCAAGATAACCAAACAAAACTTTTAGTGGATTTCTACTTATTTTATTAAATATCATCTCCACCAAACAGGACAAGCTTGCATCTGTTATAGTTTTGGAGAAAAATGTGTTCATTTCATGTATGCGCGAAATGCCTTAAAAATGGCTTTAAAATGGATTTGGAGCATGGAGACGATTATCTCGGGATTGCAAGATAACCAAACAAAACTTTTAGTGGATTTCTACTTATTTTATTAAATATCATCTCCACCAAACAGGACAAGCTTGCATCTGTTATAGTTTTGGAGAAAAATGTGTTCATTTCATGTATGCGCGAAATGCCTTAAAAATGGCTTTAAAATGGATTTGGAGCATGGAGACGATTATCTCGGGATTGCAAGATAACCAAACAAAACTTTTAGTGGATTTCTACTTATTTTTTTAAATATCATCTCCACCAAACAGGACAAGCTTGCATCTGTTATAGTTTTGGAGAAAAATGTGTTCATTTCATGTATGCGCGAAATGCCTTAAAAATGGCTTTAAAATGGATTTGGAGCATGGAGACAATTATCTCGGGATTGCAAGATAACCAAACAAAACTTTTAGTGGATTTCTACTTATTTTATTAAATATCATCTCCACCAAACAGGACAAGCTTGCATCTGTTATAGTTTTGGAGAAAAATGTGTTCATTTCATGTATGCGCGAAATGCCTTAAAAATGGCTTTAAAATGGATTTGGAGCATGGAGACGATTATCTCGGGATTGCAAGATAACCAAACAAAACTTTTAGTGGATTTCTACTTATTTTATTAAATATCATCTCCACCAAACAGGACAAGCTTGCATCTGTTATAGTTTTGGAGAAAAATGTGTTCATTTCATGTATGCGCGAAATGCCTTAAAAATGGCTTTAAAATGGATTTGGAGCATGGAGACGATTATCTCGGGATTGCAAGATAACCAAACAAAACTTTTAGTGGATTTCTACTTATTTTAATTAAATATCATCTCCACCAAACAGGACAAGCTTGCATCTGTTATAGTTTTGGAGAAAAATGTGTTCATTTCATGTATGCGCGAAATGCCTTAAA
Organism: Anomaloglossus baeobatrachus; assembly: GCF_048569485.1. Taxonomy (NCBI): domain Eukaryota; kingdom Metazoa; phylum Chordata; class Amphibia; order Anura; family Aromobatidae; genus Anomaloglossus; species Anomaloglossus baeobatrachus. Next base: position 115,363 of record NW_027441990.1, on the reverse strand, counting down.
AATGGCTTTAAAAATGGATTTGGAGCATGGAGACGATTATCTCGGGATTGCAAGATAACCAAACAAAACTTTTAGTGGATTTCTACTTATTTTATTAAATATCATCTCCACCAAACAGGACAAGCTTGCATCTGTTATAGTTTTGGAGAAAAATGTGTTCATTTCATGTATGCGCGAAATGCCTTAAAAATGGCTTTAAAATGGATTTGGAGCATGGAGACGATTATCTCGGGATTGCAAGATAACCAAACAAAACTTTTAGTGGATTTCTACTTATTTTATTAAATATCATCTCCACCAAACAGGACAAGCTTGCATCTGTTATAGTTTTGGAGAAAAATGTGTTCATTTCATGTATGCGCGAAATGCCTTAAAAATGGCTTTAAAATGGATTTGGAGCATGGAGACGATTATCTCGGGATTGCAAGATAACCAAACAAAACTTTTAGTGGATTTCTACTTATTTTATTAAATATCATCTCCACCAAACAGGACAAGCTTGCATCTGTTATAGTTTTGGAGAAAAATGTGTTCATTTCATGTATGCGCGAAATGCCTTAAAAATGGCTTTAAAATGGATTTGGAGCATGGAGACGATTATCTCGGGATTGCAAGATAACCAAACAAAACTTTTAGTGGATTTCTACTTATTTTATTAAATATCATCTCCACCAAACAGGACAAGCTTGCATCTGTTATAGTTTTGGAGAAAAATGTGTTCATTTCATGTATGCGCGAAATGCCTTAAAAATGGCTTTAAAATGGATTTGGAGCATGGAGACGATTATCTCGGGATTGCAAGATAACCAAACAAAACTTTTAGTGGATTTCTACTTATTTTATTAAATATCATCTCCACCAAACAGGACAAGCTTGCATCTGTTATAGTTTTGGAGAAAAATGTGTTCATTTCATGTATGCGCGAAATGCCTTAAAAATGGCTTTAAAATGGATTTGGAGCATGGAGACGATTATCTCGGGATTGCAAGATAACCAAACAAAACTTTTAGTGGATTTCTACTTATTTTATTAAATATCATCTCCACCAAACAGGACAAGCTTGCATCTGTTATAGTTTTGGAGAAAAATGTGTTCATTTCATGTATGCGCGAAATGCCTTAAAAATGGCTTTAAAATGGATTTGGAGCATGGAGACGATTATCTCGGGATTGCAAGATAACCAAACAAAACTTTTAGTGGATTTCTACTTATTTTATTAAATATCATCTCCACCAAACAGGACAAGCTTGCATCTGTTATAGTTTTGGAGAAAAATGTGTTCATTTCATGTATGCGCGAAATGCCTTAAAAATGGCTTTAAAATGGATTTGGAGCATGGAGACGATTATCTCGGGATTGCAAGATAACCAAACAAAACTTTTAGTGGATTTCTACTTATTTTATTAAATATCATCTCCACCAAACAGGACAAGCTTGCATCTGTTATAGTTTTGGAGAAAAATGTGTTCATTTCATGTATGCGCGAAATGCCTTAAAAATGGCTTTAAAATGGATTTGGAGCATGGAGACGATTATCTCGGGATTGCAAGATAACCAAACAAAACTTTTAGTGGATTTCTACTTATTTTATTAAATATCATCTCCACCAAACAGGACAAGCTTGCATCTGTTATAGTTTTGGAGAAAAATGTGTTCATTTCATGTATGCGCGAAATGCCTTAAAAATGGCTTTAAAATGGATTTGGAGCATGGAGACGATTATCTCGGGATTGCAAGATAACCAAACAAAACTTTTAGTGGATTTCTACTTATTTTATTAAATATCATCTCCACCAAACAGGACAAGCTTGCATCTGTTATAGTTTTGGAGAAAAATGTGTTCATTTCATGTATGCGCGAAATGCCTTAAAAATGGCTTTAAAATGGATTTGGAGCATGGAGACGATTATCTCGGGATTGCAAGATAACCAAACAAAACTTTTAGTGGATTTCTACTTATTTTATTAAATATCATCTCCACCAAACAGGACAAGCTTGCATCTGTTATAGTTTTGGAGAAAAATGTGTTCATTTCATGTATGCGCGAAATGCCTTAAAAATGGCTTTAAAATGGATTTGGAGCATGGAGACGATTATCTCGGGATTGCAAGATAACCAAACAAAACTTTTAGTGGATTTCTACTTATTTTATTAAATATCATCTCCACCAAACAGGACAAGCTTGCATCTGTTATAGTTTTGGAGAAAAATGTGTTCATTTCATGTATGCGCGAAATGCCTTAAAAATGGCTTTAAAATGGATTTGGAGCATGGAGACGATTATCTCGGGATTGCAAGATAACCAAACAAAACTTTTAGTGGATTTCTACTTATTTTATTAAATATCATCTCCACCAAACAGGACAAGCTTGCATCTGTTATAGTTTTGGAGAAAAATGTGTTCATTTCATGTATGCGCGAAATGCCTTAAAAATGGCTTTAAAATGGATTTGGAGCATGGAGACGATTATCTCGGGATTGCAAGATAACCAAACAAAACTTTTAGTGGATTTCTACTTATTTTATTAAATATCATCTCCACCAAACAGGACAAGCTTGCATCTGTTATAGTTTTGGAGAAAAATGTGTTCATTTCATGTATGCGCGAAATGCCTTAAAAATGGCTTTAAAATGGATTTGGAGCATGGAGACGATTATCTCGGGATTGCAAGATAACCAAACAAAACTTTTAGTGGATTTCTACTTATTTTATTAAATATCATCTCCACCAAACAGGACAAGCTTGCATCTGTTATAGTTTTGGAGAAAAATGTGTTCATTTCATGTATGCGCGAAATGCCTTAAAAATGGCTTTAAAATGGATTTGGAGCATGGAGACGATTATCTCGGGATTGCAAGATAACCAAACAAAACTTTTAGTGGATTTCTACTTATTTTATTAAATATCATCTCCACCAAACAGGACAAGCTTGCATCTGTTATAGTTTTGGAGAAAAATGTGTTCATTTCATGTATGCGCGAAATGCCTTAAAAATGGCTTTAAAATGGATTTGGAGCATGGAGACGATTATCTCGGGATTGCAAGATAACCAAACAAAACTTTTAGTGGATTTCTACTTATTTTATTAAATATCATCTCCACCAAACAGGACAAGCTTGCATCTGTTATAGTTTTGGAGAAAAATGTGTTCATTTCATGTATGCGCGAAATGCCTTAAAAATGGCTTTAAAATGGATTTGGAGCATGGAGACGATTATCTCGGGATTGCAAGATAACCAAACAAAACTTTTAGTGGATTTCTACTTATTTTATTAAATATCATCTCCACCAAACAGGACAAGCTTGCATCTGTTATAGTTTTGGAGAAAAATGTGTTCATTTCATGTATGCGCGAAATGCCTTAAAAATGGCTTTAAAATGGATTTGGAGCATGGAGACGATTATCTCGGGATTGCAAGATAACCAAACAAAACTTTTAGTGGATTTCTACTTATTTTATTAAATATCATCTCCACCAAACAGGACAAGCTTGCATCTGTTATAGTTTTGGAGAAAAATGTGTTCATTTCATGTATGCGCGAAATGCCTTAAAAATGGCTTTAAAATGGATTTGGAGCATGGAGACGATTATCTCGGGATTGCAAGATAACCAAACAAAACTTTTAGTGGATTTCTACTTATTTTATTAAATATCATCTCCACCAAACAGGACAAGCTTGCATCTGTTATAGTTTTGGAGAAAAATGTGTTCATTTCATGTATGCGCGAAATGCCTTAAAAATGGCTTTAAAATGGATTTGGAGCATGGAGACGATTATCTCGGGATTGCAAGATAACCAAACAAAACTTTTAGTGGATTTCTACTTATTTTATTAAATATCATCTCCACCAAACAGGACAAGCTTGCATCTGTTATAGTTTTGGAGAAAAATGTGTTCATTTCATGTATGCGCGAAATGCCTTAAAAATGGCTTTAAAATGGATTTGGAGCATGGAGACGATTATCTCGGGATTGCAAGATAACCAAACAAAACTTTTAGTGGATTTCTACTTATTTTATTAAATATCATCTCCACCAAACAGGACAAGCTTGCATCTGTTATAGTTTTGGAGAAAAATGTGTTCATTTCATGTATGCGCGAAATGCCTTAAAAATGGCTTTAAAATGGATTTGGAGCATGGAGACGATTATCTCGGGATTGCAAGATAACCAAACAAAACTTTTAGTGGATTTCTACTTATTTTATTAAATATCATCTCCACCAAACAGGACAAGCTTGCATCTGTTATAGTTTTGGAGAAAAATGTGTTCATTTCATGTATGCGCGAAATGCCTTAAAAATGGCTTTAAAATGGATTTGGAGCATGGAGACGATTATCTCGGGATTGCAAGATAACCAAACAAAACTTTTAGTGGATTTCTACTTATTTTATTAAATATCATCTCCACCAAACAGGACAAGCTTGCATCTGTTATAGTTTTGGAGAAAAATGTGTTCATTTCATGTATGCGCGAAATGCCTTAAAAATGGCTTTAAAATGGATTTGGAGCATGGAGACGATTATCTCGGGATTGCAAGATAACCAAACAAAACTTTTAGTGGATTTCTACTTATTTTATTAAATATCATCTCCACCAAACAGGACAAGCTTGCATCTGTTATAGTTTTGGAGAAAAATGTGTTCATTTCATGTATGCGCGAAATGCCTTAAAAATGGCTTTAAAATGGATTTGGAGCATGGAGACGATTATCTCGGGATTGCAAGATAACCAAACAAAACTTTTAGTGGATTTCTACTTATTTTATTAAATATCATCTCCACCAAACAGGACAAGCTTGCATCTGTTATAGTTTTGGAGAAAAATGTGTTCATTTCATGTATGCGCGAAATGCCTTAAAAATGGCTTTAAAATGGATTTGGAGCATGGAGACGATTATCTCGGGATTGCAAGATAACCAAACAAAACTTTTAGTGGATTTCTACTTATTTTATTAAATATCATCTCCACCAAACAGGACAAGCTTGCATCTGTTATAGTTTTGGAGAAAAATGTGTTCATTTCATGTATGCGCGAAATGCCTTAAAAATGGCTTTAAAATGGATTTGGAGCATGGAGACGATTATCTCGGGATTGCAAGATAACCAAACAAAACTTTTAGTGGATTTCTACTTATTTTATTAAATATCATCTCCACCAAACAGGACAAGCTTGCATCTGTTATAGTTTTGGAGAAAAATGTGTTCATTTCATGTATGCGCGAAATGCCTTAAAAATGGCTTTAAAATGGATTTGGAGCATGGAGACGATTATCTCGGGATTGCAAGATAACCAAACAAAACTTTTAGTGGATTTCTACTTATTTTATTAAATATCATCTCCACCAAACAGGACAAGCTTGCATCTGTTATAGTTTTGGAGAAAAATGTGTTCATTTCATGTATGCGCGAAATGCCTTAAAAATGGCTTTAAAATGGATTTGGAGCATGGAGACGATTATCTCGGGATTGCAAGATAACCAAACAAAACTTTTAGTGGATTTCTACTTATTTTATTAAATATCATCTCCACCAAACAGGACAAGCTTGCATCTGTTATAGTTTTGGAGAAAAATGTGTTCATTTCATGTATGCGCGAAATGCCTTAAAAATGGCTTTAAAATGGATTTGGAGCATGGAGACGATTATCTCGGGATTGCAAGATAACCAAACAAAACTTTTAGTGGATTTCTACTTATTTTATTAAATATCATCTCCACCAAACAGGACAAGCTTGCATCTGTTATAGTTTTGGAGAAAAATGTGTTCATTTCATGTATGCGCGAAATGCCTTAAAAATGGCTTTAAAATGGATTTGGAGCATGGAGACGATTATCTCGGGATTGCAAGATAACCAAACAAAACTTTTAGTGGATTTCTACTTATTTTATTAAATATCATCTCCACCAAACAGGACAAGCTTGCATCTGTTATAGTTTTGGAGAAAAATGTGTTCATTTCATGTATGCGCGAAATGCCTTAAAAATGGCTTTAAAATGGATTTGGAGCATGGAGACGATTATCTCGGGATTGCAAGATAACCAAACAAAACTTTTAGTGGATTTCTACTTATTTTATTAAATATCATCTCCACCAAACAGGACAAGCTTGCATCTGTTATAGTTTTGGAGAAAAATGTGTTCATTTCATGTATGCGCGAAATGCCTTAAAAATGGCTTTAAAATGGATTTGGAGCATGGAGACGATTATCTCGGGATTGCAAGATAACCAAACAAAACTTTTAGTGGATTTCTACTTATTTTATTAAATATCATCTCCACCAAACAGGACAAGCTTGCATCTGTTATAGTTTTGGAGAAAAATGTGTTCATTTCATGTATGCGCGAAATGCCTTAAAAATGGCTTTAAAATGGATTTGGAGCATGGAGACGATTATCTCGGGATTGCAAGATAACCAAACAAAACTTTTAGTGGATTTCTACTTATTTTATTAAATATCATCTCCACCAAACAGGACAAGCTTGCATCTGTTATAGTTTTGGAGAAAAATGTGTTCATTTCATGTATGCGCGAAATGCCTTAAAAATGGCTTTAAAATGGATTTGGAGCATGGAGACGATTATCTCGGGATTGCAAGATAACCAAACAAAACTTTTAGTGGATTTCTACTTATTTTATTAAATATCATCTCCACCAAACAGGACAAGCTTGCATCTGTTATAGTTTTGGAGAAAAATGTGTTCATTTCATGTATGCGCGAAATGCCTTAAAAATGGCTTTAAAATGGATTTGGAGCATGGAGACGATTATCTCGGGATTGCAAGATAACCAAACAAAACTTTTAGTGGATTTCTACTTATTTTATTAAATATCATCTCCACCAAACAGGACAAGCTTGCATCTGTTATAGTTTTGGAGAAAAATGTGTTCATTTCATGTATGCGCGAAATGCCTTAAAAATGGCTTTAAAATGGATTTGGAGCATGGAGACGATTATCTCGGGATTGCAAGATAACCAAACAAAACTTTTAGTGGATTTCTACTTATTTTATTAAATATCATCTCCACCAAACAGGACAAGCTTGCATCTGTTATAGTTTTGGAGAAAAATGTGTTCATTTCATGTATGCGCGAAATGCCTTAAAAATGGCTTTAAAATGGATTTGGAGCATGGAGACGATTATCTCGGGATTGCAAGATAACCAAACAAAACTTTTAGTGGATTTCTACTTATTTTATTAAATATCATCTCCACCAAACAGGACAAGCTTGCATCTGTTATAGTTTTGGAGAAAAATGTGTTCATTTCATGTATGCGCGAAATGCCTTAAAAATGGCTTTAAAATGGATTTGGAGCATGGAGACGATTATCTCGGGATTGCAAGATAACCAAACAAAACTTTTAGTGGATTTCTACTTATTTTATTAAATATCATCTCCACCAAACAGGACAAGCTTGCATCTGTTATAGTTTTGGAGAAAAATGTGTTCATTTCATGTATGCGCGAAATGCCTTAAAAATGGCTTTAAAATGGATTTGGAGCATGGAGACGATTATCTCGGGATTGCAAGATAACCAAACAAAACTTTTAGTGGATTTCTACTTATTTTATTAAATATCATCTCCACCAAACAGGACAAGCTTGCATCTGTTATAGTTTTGGAGAAAAATGTGTTCATTTCATGTATGCGCGAAATGCCTTAAAAATGGCTTTAAAATGGATTTGGAGCATGGAGACGATTATCTCGGGATTGCAAGATAACCAAACAAAACTTTTAGTGGATTTCTACTTATTTTATTAAATATCATCTCCACCAAACAGGACAAGCTTGCATCTGTTATAGTTTTGGAGAAAAATGTGTTCATTTCATGTATGCGCGAAATGCCTTAAAAATGGCTTTAAAATGGATTTGGAGCATGGAGACGATTATCTCGGGATTGCAAGATAACCAAACAAAACTTTTAGTGGATTTCTACTTATTTTATTAAATATCATCTCCACCAAACAGGACAAGCTTGCATCTGTTATAGTTTTGGAGAAAAATGTGTTCATTTCATGTATGCGCGAAATGCCTTAAAAATGGTTAAAAATGGCTTTAAAATGGATTTGGAGCATGGAGACGATTATCTCGGGATTGCAAGATAACCAAACAAAACTTTTAGTGGATTTCTACTTATTTTATTAAATATCATCTCCACCAAACAGGACAAGCTTGCATCTGTTATAGTTTTGGAGAAAAATGTGTTCATTTCATGTATGCGCGAAATGCCTTAAAAATGGCTTTAAAATGGATTTGGAGCATGGAGACGATTATCTCGGGATTGCAAGATAACCAAACAAAACTTTTAGTGGATTTCTACTTATTTTATTAAATATCATCTCCACCAAACAGGACAAGCTTGCATCTGTTATAGTTTTGGAGAAAAATGTGTTCATTTCATGTATGCGCGAAATGCCTTAAAAATGGCTTTAAAATGGATTTGGAGCATGGAGACGATTATCTCGGGATTGCAAGATAACCAAACAAAACTTTTAGTGGATTTCTACTTATTTTATTAAATATCATCTCCACCAAACAGGACAAGCTTGCATCTGTTATAGTTTTGGAGAAAAATGTGTTCATTTCATGTATGCGCGAAATGCCTTAAAAATGGCTTTAAAATGGATTTGGAGCATGGAGACGATTATCTCGGGATTGCAAGATAACCAAACAAAACTTTTAGTGGATTTCTACTTATTTTATTAAATATCATCTCCACCAAACAGGACAAGCTTGCATCTGTTATAGTTTTGGAGAAAAATGTGTTCATTTCATGTATGCGCGAAATGCCTTAAAAATGGCTTTAAAATGGATTTGGAGCATGGAGACGATTATCTCGGGATTGCAAGATAACCAAACAAAACTTTTAGTGGATTTCTACTTATTTTATTAAATATCATCTCCACCAAACAGGACAAGCTTGCATCTGTTATAGTTTTGGAGAAAAATGTGTTCATTTCATGTATGCGCGAAATGCCTTAAAAATGGCTTTAAAATGGATTTGGAGCATGGAGACGATTATCTCGGGATTGCAAGATAACCAAACAAAACTTTTAGTGGATTTCTACTTATTTTATTAAATATCATCTCCACCAAACAGGACAAGCTTGCATCTGTTATAGTTTTGGAGAAAAATGTGTTCATTTCATGTATGCGCGAAATGCCTTAAAAATGGCTTTAAAATGGATTTGGAGCATGGAGACGATTATCTCGGGATTGCAAGATAACCAAACAAAACTTTTAGTGGATTTCTACTTATTTTATTAAATATCATCTCCACCAAACAGGACAAGCTTGCATCTGTTATAGTTTTGGAGAAAAATGTGTTCATTTCATGTATGCGCGAAATGCCTTAAAAATGGCTTTAAAATGGATTTGGAGCATGGAGACGATTATCTCGGGATTGCAAGATAACCAAACAAAACTTTTAGTGGATTTCTACTTATTTTATTAAATATCATCTCCACCAAACAGGACAAGCTTGCATCTGTTATAGTTTTGGAGAAAAATGTGTTCATTTCATGTATGCGCGAAATGCCTTAAAAATGGCTTTAAAATGGATTTGGAGCATGGAGACGATTATCTCGGGATTGCAAGATAACCAAACAAAACTTTTAGTGGATTTCTACTTATTTTATTAAATATCATCTCCACCAAACAGGACAAGCTTGCATCTGTTATAGTTTTGGAGAAAAATGTGTTCATTTCATGTATGCGCGAAATGCCTTAAAAATGGCTTTAAAATGGATTTGGAGCATGGAGACGATTATCTCGGGATTGCAAGATAACCAAACAAAACTTTTAGTGGATTTCTACTTATTTTATTAAATATCATCTCCACCAAACAGGACAAGCTTGCATCTGTTATAGTTTTGGAGAAAAATGTGTTCATTTCATGTATGCGCGAAATGCCTTAAAAATGGCTTTAAAATGGATTTGGAGCATGGAGACGATTATCTCGGGATTGCAAGATAACCAAACAAAACTTTTAGTGGATTTCTACTTATTTTATTAAATATCATCTCCACCAAACAGGACAAGCTTGCATCTGTTATAGTTTTGGAGAAAAATGTGTTCATTTCATGTATGCGCGAAATGCCTTAAAAATGGCTTTAAAATGGATTTGGAGCATGGAGACGATTATCTCGGGATTGCAAGATAACCAAACAAAACTTTTAGTGGATTTCTACTTATTTTATTAAATATCATCTCCACCAAACAGGACAAGCTTGCATCTGTTATAGTTTTGGAGAAAAATGTGTTCATTTCATGTATGCGCGAAATGCCTTAAAAATGGCTTTAAAATGGATTTGGAGCATGGAGACGATTATCTCGGGATTGCAAGATAACCAAACAAAACTTTTAGTGGATTTCTACTTATTTTATTAAATATCATCTCCACCAAACAGGACAAGCTTGCATCTGTTATAGTTTTGGAGAAAAATGTGTTCATTTCATGTATGCGCGAAATGCCTTAAAAATGGCTTTAAAATGGATTTGGAGCATGGAGACGATTATCTCGGGATTGCAAGATAACCAAACAAAACTTTTAGTGGATTTCTACTTATTTTATTAAATATCATCTCCACCAAACAGGACAAGCTTGCATCTGTTATAGTTTTGGAGAAAAATGTGTTCATTTCATGTATGCGCGAAATGCCTTAAAAATGGCTTTAAAATGGATTTGGAGCATGGAGACGATTATCTCGGGATTGCAAGATAACCAAACAAAACTTTTAGTGGATTTCTACTTATTTTATTAAATATCATCTCCACCAAACAGGACAAGCTTGCATCTGTTATAGTTTTGGAGAAAAATGTGTTCATTTCATGTATGCGCGAAATGCCTTAAAAATGGCTTTAAAATGGATTTGGAGCATGGAGACGATTATCTCGGGATTGCAAGATAACCAAACAAAACTTTTAGTGGATTTCTACTTATTTTATTAAATATCATCTCCACCAAACAGGACAAGCTTGCATCTGTTATAGTTTTGGAGAAAAATGTGTTCATTTCATGTATGCGCGAAATGCCTTAAAAATGGCTTTAAAATGGATTTGGAGCATGGAGACGATTATCTCGGGATTGCAAGATAACCAAACAAAACTTTTAGTGGATTTCTACTTATTTTATTAAATATCATCTCCACCAAACAGGACAAGCTTGCATCTGTTATAGTTTTGGAGAAAAATGTGTTCATTTCATGTATGCGCGAAATGCCTTAAAAATGGCTTTAAAATGGATTTGGAGCATGGAGACGATTATCTCGGGATTGCAAGATAACCAAACAAAACTTTTAGTGGATTTCTACTTATTTTATTAAATATCATCTCCACCAAACAGGACAAGCTTGCATCTGTTATAGTTTTGGAGAAAAATGTGTTCATTTCATGTATGCGCGAAATGCCTTAAAAATGGCTTTAAAATGGATTTGGAGCATGGAGACGATTATCTCGGGATTGCAAGATAACCAAACAAAACTTTTAGTGGATTTCTACTTATTTTATTAAATATCATCTCCACCAAACAGGACAAGCTTGCATCTGTTATAGTTTTGGAGAAAAATGTGTTCATTTCATGTATGCGCGAAATGCCTTAAAAATGGCTTTAAAATGGATTTGGAGCATGGAGACGATTATCTCGGGATTGCAAGATAACCAAACAAAACTTTTAGTGGATTTCTACTTATTTTATTAAATATCATCTCCACCAAACAGGACAAGCTTGCATCTGTTATAGTTTTGGAGAAAAATGTGTTCATTTCATGTATGCGCGAAATGCCTTAAAAATGGCTTTAAAATGGATTTGGAGCATGGAGACGATTATCTCGGGATTGCAAGATAACCAAACAAAACTTTTAGTGGATTTCTACTTATTTTATTAAATATCATCTCCACCAAACAGGACAAGCTTGCATCTGTTATAGTTTTGGAGAAAAATGTGTTCATTTCATGTATGCGCGAAATGCCTTAAAAATGGCTTTAAAATGGATTTGGAGCATGGAGACGATTATCTCGGGATTGCAAGATAACCAAACAAAACTTTTAGTGGATTTCTACTTATTTTATTAAATATCATCTCCACCAAACAGGACAAGCTTGCATCTGTTATAGTTTTGGAGAAAAATGTGTTCATTTCATGTATGCGCGAAATGCCTTAAAAATGGCTTTAAAATGGATTTGGAGCATGGAGACGATTATCTCGGGATTGCAAGATAACCAAACAAAACTTTTAGTGGATTTCTACTTATTTTATTAAATATCATCTCCACCAAACAGGACAAGCTTGCATCTGTTATAGTTTTGGAGAAAAATGTGTTCATTTCATGTATGCGCGAAATGCCTTAAAAATGGCTTTAAAATGGATTTGGAGCATGGAGACGATTATCTCGGGATTGCAAGATAACCAAACAAAACTTTTAGTGGATTTCTACTTATTTTATTAAATATCATCTCCACCAAACAGGACAAGCTTGCATCTGTTATAGTTTTGGAGAAAAATGTGTTCATTTCATGTATGCGCGAAATGCCTTAAAAATGGCTTTAAAATGGATTTGGAGCATGGAGACGATTATCTCGGGATTGCAAGATAACCAAACAAAACTTTTAGTGGATTTCTACTTATTTTATTAAATATCATCTCCACCAAACAGGACAAGCTTGCATCTGTTATAGTTTTGGAGAAAAATGTGTTCATTTCATGTATGCGCGAAATGCCTTAAAAATGGCTTTAAAATGGATTTGGAGCATGGAGACGATTATCTCGGGATTGCAAGATAACCAAACAAAACTTTTAGTGGATTTCTACTTATTTTATTAAATATCATCTCCACCAAACAGGACAAGCTTGCATCTGTTATAGTTTTGGAGAAAAATGTGTTCATTTCATGTATGCGCGAAATGCCTTAAAAATGGCTTTAAAATGGATTTGGAGCATGGAGACGATTATCTCGGGATTGCAAGATAACCAAACAAAACTTTTAGTGGATTTCTACTTATTTTATTAAATATCATCTCCACCAAACAGGACAAGCTTGCATCTGTTATAGTTTTGGAGAAAAATGTGTTCATTTCATGTATGCGCGAAATGCCTTAAAAATGGCTTTAAAATGGATTTGGAGCATGGAGACGATTATCTCGGGATTGCAAGATAACCAAACAAAACTTTTAGTGGATTTCTACTTATTTTATTAAATATCATCTCCACCAAACAGGACAAGCTTGCATCTGTTATAGTTTTGGAGAAAAATGTGTTCATTTCATGTATGCGCGAAATGCCTTAAAAATGGCTTTAAAATGGATTTGGAGCATGGAGACGATTATCTCGGGATTGCAAGATAACCAAACAAAACTTTTAGTGGATTTCTACTTATTTTATTAAATATCATCTCCACCAAACAGGACAAGCTTGCATCTGTTATAGTTTTGGAGAAAAATGTGTTCATTTCATGTATGCGCGAAATGCCTTAAAAATGGCTTTAAAATGGATTTGGAGCATGGAGACGATTATCTCGGGATTGCAAGATAACCAAACAAAACTTTTAGTGGATTTCTACTTATTTTATTAAATATCATCTCCACCAAACAGGACAAGCTTGCATCTGTTATAGTTTTGGAGAAAAATGTGTTCATTTCATGTATGCGCGAAATGCCTTAAAAATGGCTTTAAAATGGATTTGGAGCATGGAGACGATTATCTCGGGATTGCAAGATAACCAAACAAAACTTTTAGTGGATTTCTACTTATTTTATTAAATATCATCTCCACCAAACAGGACAAGCTTGCATCTGTTATAGTTTTGGAGAAAAATGTGTTCATTTCATGTATGCGCGAAATGCCTTAAAAATGGCTTTAAAATGGATTTGGAGCATGGAGACGATTATCTCGGGATTGCAAGATAACCAAACAAAACTTTTAGTGGATTTCTACTTATTTTATTAAATATCATCTCCACCAAACAGGACAAGCTTGCATCTGTTATAGTTTTGGAGAAAAATGTGTTCATTTCATGTATGCGCGAAATGCCTTAAAAATGGCTTTAAAATGGATTTGGAGCATGGAGACGATTATCTCGGGATTGCAAGATAACCAAACAAAACTTTTAGTGGATTTCTACTTATTTTATTAAATATCATCTCCACCAAACAGGACAAGCTTGCATCTGTTATAGTTTTGGAGAAAAATGTGTTCATTTCATGTATGCGCGAAATGCCTTAAAAATGGCTTTAAAATGGATTTGGAGCATGGAGACGATTATCTCGGGATTGCAAGATAACCAAACAAAACTTTTAGTGGATTTCTACTTATTTTATTAAATATCATCTCCACCAAACAGGACAAGCTTGCATCTGTTATAGTTTTGGAGAAAAATGTGTTCATTTCATGTATGCGCGAAATGCCTTAAAAATGGCTTTAAAATGGATTTGGAGCATGGAGACGATTATCTCGGGATTGCAAGATAACCAAACAAAACTTTTAGTGGATTTCTACTTATTTTATTAAATATCATCTCCACCAAACAGGACAAGCTTGCATCTGTTATAGTTTTGGAGAAAAATCGTGTTCATTTCATGTATGCGCGAAATGCCTTAAAAATGGCTTTAAAATGGATTTGGAGCATGGAGACGATTATCTCGGGATTGCAAGATAACCAAACAAAACTTTTAGTGGATTTCTACTTATTTTATTAAATATCATCTCCACCAAACAGGACAAGCTTGCATCTGTTATAGTTTTGGAGAAAAATGTGTTCATTTCATGTATGCGCGAAATGCCTTAAAAATGGCTTTAAAATGGATTTGGAGCATGGAGACGATTATCTCGGGATTGCAAGATAACCAAACAAAACTTTTAGTGGATTTCTACTTATTTTATTAAATATCATCTCCACCAAACAGGACAAGCTTGCATCTGTTATAGTTTTGGAGAAAAATGTGTTCATTTCATGTATGCGCGAAATGCCTTAAAAATGGCTTTAAAATGGATTTGGAGCATGGAGACGATTATCTCGGGATTGCAAGATAACCAAACAAAACTTTTAGTGGATTTCTACTTATTTTATTAAATATCATCTCCACCAAACAGGACAAGCTTGCATCTGTTATAGTTTTGGAGAAAAATGTGTTCATTTCATGTATGCGCGAAATGCCTTAAAAATGGCTTTAAAATGGATTTGGAGCATGGAGACGATTATCTCGGGATTGCAAGATAACCAAACAAAACTTTTAGTGGATTTCTACTTATTTTATTAAATATCATCTCCACCAAACAGGACAAGCTTGCATCTGTTATAGTTTTGGAGAAAAATGTGTTCATTTCATGTATGCGCGAAATGCCTTAAAAATGGCTTTAAAATGGATTTGGAGCATGGAGACGATTATCTCGGGATTGCAAGATAACCAAACAAAACTTTTAGTGGATTTCTACTTATTTTATTAAATATCATCTCCACCAAACAGGACAAGCTTGCATCTGTTATAGTTTTGGAGAAAAATGTGTTCATTTCATGTATGCGCGAAATGCCTTAAAAATGGCTTTAAAATGGATTTGGAGCATGGAGACGATTATCTCGGGATTGCAAGATAACCAAACAAAACTTTTAGTGGATTTCTACTTATTTTATTAAATATCATCTCCACCAAACAGGACAAGCTTGCATCTGTTATAGTTTTGGAGAAAAATGTGTTCATTTCATGTATGCGCGAAATGCCTTAAAAATGGCTTTAAAATGGATTTGGAGCATGGAGACGATTATCTCGGGATTGCAAGATAACCAAACAAAACTTTTAGTGGATTTCTACTTATTTTATTAAATATCATCTCCACCAAACAGGACAAGCTTGCATCTGTTATAGTTTTGGAGAAAAATGTGTTCATTTCATGTATGCGCGAAATGCCTTAAAAATGGCTTTAAAATGGATTTGGAGCATGGAGACGATTATCTCGGGATTGCAAGATAACCAAACAAAACTTTTAGTGGATTTCTACTTATTTTATTAAATATCATCTCCACCAAACAGGACAAGCTTGCATCTGTTATAGTTTTGGAGAAAAATGTGTTCATTTCATGTATGCGCGAAATGCCTTAAAAATGGCTTTAAAATGGATTTGGAGCATGGAGACGATTATCTCGGGATTGCAAGATAACCAAACAAAACTTTTAGTGGATTTCTACTTATTTTATTAAATATCATCTCCACCAAACAGGACAAGCTTGCATCTGTTATAGTTTTGGAGAAAAATGTGTTCATTTCATGTATGCGCGAAATGCCTTAAAAATGGCTTTAAAATGGATTTGGAGCATGGAGACGATTATCTCGGGATTGCAAGATAACCAAACAAAACTTTTAGTGGATTTCTACTTATTTTATTAAATATCATCTCCACCAAACAGGACAAGCTTGCATCTGTTATAGTTTTGGAGAAAAATGTGTTCATTTCATGTATGCGCGAAATGCCTTAAAAATGGCTTTAAAATGGATTTGGAGCATGGAGACGATTATCTCGGGATTGCAAGATAACCAAACAAAACTTTTAGTGGATTTCTACTTATTTTATTAAATATCATCTCCACCAAACAGGACAAGCTTGCATCTGTTATAGTTTTGGAGAAAAATGTGTTCATTTCATGTATGCGCGAAATGCCTTAAAAATGGCTTTAAAATGGATTTGGAGCATGGAGACGATTATCTCGGGATTGCAAGATAACCAAACAAAACTTTTAGTGGATTTCTACTTATTTTATTAAATATCATCTCCACCAAACAGGACAAGCTTGCATCTGTTATAGTTTTGGAGAAAAATGTGTTCATTTCATGTATGCGCGAAATGCCTTAAAAATGGCTTTAAAATGGATTTGGAGCATGGAGACGATTATCTCGGGATTGCAAGATAACCAAACAAAACTTTTAGTGGATTTCTACTTATTTTATTAAATATCATCTCCACCAAACAGGACAAGCTTGCATCTGTTATAGTTTTGGAGAAAAATGTGTTCATTTCATGTATGCGCGAAATGCCTTAAAAATGGCTTTAAAATGGATTTGGAGCATGGAGACGATTATCTCGGGATTGCAAGATAACCAAACAAAACTTTTAGTGGATTTCTACTTATTTTATTAAATATCATCTCCACCAAACAGGACAAGCTTGCATCTGTTATAGTTTTGGAGAAAAATGTGTTCATTTCATGTATGCGCGAAATGCCTTAAAAATGGCTTTAAAATGGATTTGGAGCATGGAGACGATTATCTCGGGATTGCAAGATAACCAAACAAAACTTTTAGTGGATTTCTACTTATTTTATTAAATATCATCTCCACCAAACAGGACAAGCTTGCATCTGTTATAGTTTTGGAGAAAAATGTGTTCATTTCATGTATGCGCGAAATGCCTTAAAAATGGCTTTAAAATGGATTTGGAGCATGGAGACGATTATCTCGGGATTGCAAGATAACCAAACAAAACTTTTAGTGGATTTCTACTTATTTTATTAAATATCATCTCCACCAAACAGGACAAGCTTGCATCTGTTATAGTTTTGGAGAAAAATGTGTTCATTTCATGTATGCGCGAAATGCCTTAAAAATGGCTTTAAAATGGATTTGGAGCATGGAGACGATTATCTCGGGATTGCAAGATAACCAAACAAAACTTTTAGTGGATTTCTACTTATTTTATTAAATATCATCTCCACCAAACAGGACAAGCTTGCATCTGTTATAGTTTTGGAGAAAAATGTGTTCATTTCATGTATGCGCGAAATGCCTTAAAAATGGCTTTAAAATGGATTTGGAGCATGGAGACGATTATCTCGGGATTGCAAGATAACCAAACAAAACTTTTAGTGGATTTCTACTTATTTTATTAAATATCATCTCCACCAAACAGGACAAGCTTGCATCTGTTATAGTTTTGGAGAAAAATGTGTTCATTTCATGTATGCGCGAAATGCCTTAAAAATGGCTTTAAAATGGATTTGGAGCATGGAGACGATTATCTCGGGATTGCAAGATAACCAAACAAAACTTTTAGTGGATTTCTACTTATTTTATTAAATATCATCTCCACCAAACAGGACAAGCTTGCATCTGTTATAGTTTTGGAGAAAAATGTGTTCATTTCATGTATGCGCGAAATGCCTTAAAAATGGCTTTAAAATGGATTTGGAGCATGGAGACGATTATCTCGGGATTGCAAGATAACCAAACAAAACTTTTAGTGGATTTCTACTTATTTTATTAAATATCATCTCCACCAAACAGGACAAGCTTGCATCTGTTATAGTTTTGGAGAAAAATGTGTTCATTTCATGTATGCGCGAAATGCCTTAAAAATGGCTTTAAAATGGATTTGGAGCATGGAGACGATTATCTCGGGATTGCAAGATAACCAAACAAAACTTTTAGTGGATTTCTACTTATTTTATTAAATATCATCTCCACCAAACAGGACAAGCTTGCATCTGTTATAGTTTTGGAGAAAAATGTGTTCATTTCATGTATGCGCGAAATGCCTTAAAAATGGCTTTAAAATGGATTTGGAGCATGGAGACGATTATCTCGGGATTGCAAGATAACCAAACAAAACTTTTAGTGGATTTCTACTTATTTTATTAAATATCATCTCCACCAAACAGGACAAGCTTGCATCTGTTATAGTTTTGGAGAAAAATGTGTTCATTTCATGTATGCGCGAAATGCCTTAAAAATGGCTTTAAAATGGATTTGGAGCATGGAGACGATTATCTCGGGATTGCAAGATAACCAAACAAAACTTTTAGTGGATTTCTACTTATTTTATTAAATATCATCTCCACCAAACAGGACAAGCTTGCATCTGTTATAGTTTTGGAGAAAAATGTGTTCATTTCATGTATGCGCGAAATGCCTTAAAAATGGCTTTAAAATGGATTTGGAGCATGGAGACGATTATCTCGGGATTGCAAGATAACCAAACAAAACTTTTAGTGGATTTCTACTTATTTTATTAAATATCATCTCCACCAAACAGGACAAGCTTGCATCTGTTATAGTTTTGGAGAAAAATGTGTTCATTTCATGTATGCGCGAAATGCCTTAAAAATGGCTTTAAAATGGATTTGGAGCATGGAGACGATTATCTCGGGATTGCAAGATAACCAAACAAAACTTTTAGTGGATTTCTACTTATTTTATTAAATATCATCTCCACCAAACAGGACAAGCTTGCATCTGTTATAGTTTTGGAGAAAAATGTGTTCATTTCATGTATGCGCGAAATGCCTTAAAAATGGCTTTAAAATGGATTTGGAGCATGGAGACGATTATCTCGGGATTGCAAGATAACCAAACAAAACTTTTAGTGGATTTCTACTTATTTTATTAAATATCATCTCCACCAAACAGGACAAGCTTGCATCTGTTATAGTTTTGGAGAAAAATGTGTTCATTTCATGTATGCGCGAAATGCCTTAAAAATGGCTTTAAAATGGATTTGGAGCATGGAGACGATTATCTCGGGATTGCAAGATAACCAAACAAAACTTTTAGTGGATTTCTACTTATTTTATTAAATATCATCTCCACCAAACAGGACAAGCTTGCATCTGTTATAGTTTTGGAGAAAAATGTGTTCATTTCATGTATGCGCGAAATGCCTTAAAAATGGCTTTAAAATGGATTTGGAGCATGGAGACGATTATCTCGGGATTGCAAGATAACCAAACAAAACTTTTAGTGGATTTCTACTTATTATATCATCTCCACCAAACAGGACAAGCTTGCATTCTGTTATAGTTTTGAGAGAAAATGTGTTCATTTCATGTATGCGCGAAATGCCTTAAAAATGGCTTTAAAATGGATTTGGAGCATGGAAGACATTATCTCGGATTGCAAGATAACCAATACAAAACTTTTAGTGGATTTCTACTTATTTTATTAAATATCATCTCCACCAAACAGGACAAGCTTGCATCTGTTATAGTTTTGGAGAAAAATGTGTTCATATTTCATGTATGCGCGAAATGCCTTAAAAATGGCTTCAAAATGGATTTGGAGCATGGAGACGATTATCTCGGGATTGCAAGATAACCAAGACAAAACTTTTAGTGGATTTCTACTTATTTTATTAAATATCATCTCCACCAAACAGGGACAAGCTTGCATCTGTTATAGTTTTGGAGAAAAATGTGTTCATTTCATGTATGCGCGAAATGCCCTTAGAAAATGGCTTTAAAATGGATTTGGAGCATGGAGACGATTATCTCGGGATTGCAAGATAACCAAACAAAACTTTTAGTGGATTTCTACTTATTTTATTAAATATCATCTCCACCAAACAGGACAAGCTTGCATCTGTTATAGTTTTGGAGAAAAATGTGTTCATTTCATGTATGCGCGAAATGCCTTAAAAATGGCTTTAAAATGGATTTGGAGCATGGAGACGATTATCTCGGGATTGCAAGATAACCAAACAAAACTTTTAGTGGATTTCTACTTATTTTATTAAATATCATCTCCACCAAACAGGACAAGCTTGCATCTGTTATAGTTTTGGAGAAAAATGTGTTCATTTCATGTATGCGCGAAATGCCTTAAAAATGGCTTTAAAATGGATTTGGAGCATGGAGACGATTATCTCGGGATTGCAAGATAACCAAACAAAACTTTTAGTGGATTTCTACTTATTTTATTAAATATCATCTCCACCAAACAGGACAAGCTTGCATCTGTTATAGTTTTGGAGAAAAATGTGTTCATTTCATGTATGCGCGAAATGCCTTAAAAATGGCTTTAAAATGGATTTGGAGCATGGAGACGATTATCTCGGGATTGCAAGATAACCAAACAAAACTTTTAGTGGATTTCTACTTATTTTATTAAATATCATCTCCACCAAACAGGACAAGCTTGCATCTGTTATAGTTTTGGAGAAAAATGTGTTCATTTCATGTATGCGCGAAATGCCTTAAAAATGGCTTTAAAATGGATTTGGAGCATGGAGACGATTATCTCGGGATTGCAAGATAACCAAACAAAACTTTTAGTGGATTTCTACTTATTTTATTAAATATCATCTCCACCAAACAGGACAAGCTTGCATCTGTTATAGTTTTGGAGAAAAATGTGTTCATTTCATGTATGCGCGAAATGCCTTAAAAATGGCTTTAAAATGGATTTGGAGCATGGAGACGATTATCTCGGGATTGCAAGATAACCAAACAAAACTTTTAGTGGATTTCTACTTATTTTATTAAATATCATCTCCACCAAACAGGACAAGCTTGCATCTGTTATAGTTTTGGAGAAAAATGTGTTCATTTCATGTATGCGCGAAATGCCTTAAAAATGGCTTTAAAATGGATTTGGAGCATGGAGACGATTATCTCGGGATTGCAAGATAACCAAACAAAACTTTTAGTGGATTTCTACTTATTTTATTAAATATCATCTCCACCAAACAGGACAAGCTTGCATCTGTTATAGTTTTGGAGAAAAATGTGTTCATTTCATGTATGCGCGAAATGCCTTAAAAATGGCTTTAAAATGGATTTGGAGCATGGAGACGATTATCTCGGGATTGCAAGATAACCAAACAAAACTTTTAGTGGATTTCTACTTATTTTATTAAATATCATCTCCACCAAACAGGACAAGCTTGCATCTGTTATAGTTTTGGAGAAAAATGTGTTCATTTCATGTATGCGCGAAATGCCTTAAAAATGGCTTTAAAATGGATTTGGAGCATGGAGACGATTATCTCGGGATTGCAAGATAACCAAACAAAACTTTTAGTGGATTTCTACTTATTTTATTAAATATCATCTCCACCAAACAGGACAAGCTTGCATCTGTTATAGTTTTGGAGAAAAATGTGTTCATTTCATGTATGCGCGAAATGCCTTAAAAATGGCTTTAAAATGGATTTGGAGCATGGAGACGATTATCTCGGGATTGCAAGATAACCAAACAAAACTTTTAGTGGATTTCTACTTATTTTATTAAATATCATCTCCACCAAACAGGACAAGCTTGCATCTGTTATAGTTTTGGAGAAAAATGTGTTCATTTCATGTATGCGCGAAATGCCTTAAAAATGGCTTTAAAATGGATTTGGAGCATGGAGACGATTATCTCGGGATTGCAAGATAACCAAACAAAACTTTTAGTGGATTTCTACTTATTTTATTAAATATCATCTCCACCAAACAGGACAAGCTTGCATCTGTTATAGTTTTGGAGAAAAATGTGTTCATTTCATGTATGCGCGAAATGCCTTAAAAATGGCTTTAAAATGGATTTGGAGCATGGAGACGATTATCTCGGGATTGCAAGATAACCAAACAAAACTTTTAGTGGATTTCTACTTATTTTATTAAATATCATCTCCACCAAACAGGACAAGCTTGCATCTGTTATAGTTTTGGAGAAAAATGTGTTCATTTCATGTATGCGCGAAATGCCTTAAAAATGGCTTTAAAATGGATTTGGAGCATGGAGACGATTATCTCGGGATTGCAAGATAACCAAACAAAACTTTTAGTGGATTTCTACTTATTTTATTAAATATCATCTCCACCAAACAGGACAAGCTTGCATCTGTTATAGTTTTGGAGAAAAATGTGTTCATTTCATGTATGCGCGAAATGCCTTAAAAATGGCTTTAAAATGGATTTGGAGCATGGAGACGATTATCTCGGGATTGCAAGATAACCAAACAAAACTTTTAGTGGATTTCTACTTATTTTATTAAATATCATCTCCACCAAACAGGACAAGCTTGCATCTGTTATAGTTTTGGAGAAAAATGTGTTCATTTCATGTATGCGCGAAATGCCTTAAAAATGGCTTTAAAATGGATTTGGAGCATGGAGACGATTATCTCGGGATTGCAAGATAACCAAACAAAACTTTTAGTGGATTTCTACTTATTTTATTAAATATCATCTCCACCAAACAGGACAAGCTTGCATCTGTTATAGTTTTGGAGAAAAATGTGTTCATTTCATGTATGCGCGAAATGCCTTAAAAATGGCTTTAAAATGGATTTGGAGCATGGAGACGATTATCTCGGGATTGCAAGATAACCAAACAAAACTTTTAGTGGATTTCTACTTATTTTATTAAATATCATCTCCACCAAACAGGACAAGCTTGCATCTGTTATAGTTTTGGAGAAAAATGTGTTCATTTCATGTATGCGCGAAATGCCTTAAAAATGGCTTTAAAATGGATTTGGAGCATGGAGACGATTATCTCGGGATTGCAAGATAACCAAACAAAACTTTTAGTGGATTTCTACTTATTTTATTAAATATCATCTCCACCAAACAGGACAAGCTTGCATCTGTTATAGTTTTGGAGAAAAATGTGTTCATTTCATGTATGCGCGAAATGCCTTAAAAATGGCTTTAAAATGGATTTGGAGCATGGAGACGATTATCTCGGGATTGCAAGATAACCAAACAAAACTTTTAGTGGATTTCTACTTATTTTATTAAATATCATCTCCACCAAACAGGACAAGCTTGCATCTGTTATAGTTTTGGAGAAAAATGTGTTCATTTCATGTATGCGCGAAATGCCTTAAAAATGGCTTTAAAATGGATTTGGAGCATGGAGACGATTATCTCGGGATTGCAAGATAACCAAACAAAACTTTTAGTGGATTTCTACTTATTTTATTAAATATCATCTCCACCAAACAGGACAAGCTTGCATCTGTTATAGTTTTGGAGAAAAATGTGTTCATTTCATGTATGCGCGAAATGCCTTAAAAATGGCTTTAAAATGGATTTGGAGCATGGAGACGATTATCTCGGGATTGCAAGATAACCAAACAAAACTTTTAGTGGATTTCTACTTATTTTATTAAATATCATCTCCACCAAACAGGACAAGCTTGCATCTGTTATAGTTTTGGAGAAAAATGTGTTCATTTCATGTATGCGCGAAATGCCTTAAAAATGGCTTTAAAATGGATTTGGAGCATGGAGACGATTATCTCGGGATTGCAAGATAACCAAACAAAACTTTTAGTGGATTTCTACTTATTTTATTAAATATCATCTCCACCAAACAGGACAAGCTTGCATCTGTTATAGTTTTGGAGAAAAATGTGTTCATTTCATGTATGCGCGAAATGCCTTAAAAATGGCTTTAAAATGGATTTGGAGCATGGAGACGATTATCTCGGGATTGCAAGATAACCAAACAAAACTTTTAGTGGATTTCTACTTATTTTATTAAATATCATCTCCACCAAACAGGACAAGCTTGCATCTGTTATAGTTTTGGAGAAAAATGTGTTCATTTCATGTATGCGCGAAATGCCTTAAAAATGGCTTTAAAATGGATTTGGAGCATGGAGACGATTATCTCGGGATTGCAAGATAACCAAACAAAACTTTTAGTGGATTTCTACTTATTTTATTAAATATCATCTCCACCAAACAGGACAAGCTTGCATCTGTTATAGTTTTGGAGAAAAATGTGTTCATTTCATGTATGCGCGAAATGCCTTAAAAATGGCTTTAAAATGGATTTGGAGCATGGAGACGATTATCTCGGGATTGCAAGATAACCAAACAAAACTTTTAGTGGATTTCTACTTATTTTATTAAATATCATCTCCACCAAACAGGACAAGCTTGCATCTGTTATAGTTTTGGAGAAAAATGTGTTCATTTCATGTATGCGCGAAATGCCTTAAAAATGGCTTTAAAATGGATTTGGAGCATGGAGACGATTATCTCGGGATTGCAAGATAACCAAACAAAACTTTTAGTGGATTTCTACTTATTTTATTAAATATCATCTCCACCAAACAGGACAAGCTTGCATCTGTTATAGTTTTGGAGAAAAATGTGTTCATTTCATGTATGCGCGAAATGCCTTAAAAATGGCTTTAAAATGGATTTGGAGCATGGAGACGATTATCTCGGGATTGCAAGATAACCAAACAAAACTTTTAGTGGATTTCTACTTATTTTATTAAATATCATCTCCACCAAACAGGACAAGCTTGCATCTGTTATAGTTTTGGAGAAAAATGTGTTCATTTCATGTATGCGCGAAATGCCTTAAAAATGGCTTTAAAATGGATTTGGAGCATGGAGACGATTATCTCGGGATTGCAAGATAACCAAACAAAACTTTTAGTGGATTTCTACTTATTTTATTAAATATCATCTCCACCAAACAGGACAAGCTTGCATCTGTTATAGTTTTGGAGAAAAATGTGTTCATTTCATGTATGCGCGAAATGCCTTAAAAATGGCTTTAAAATGGATTTGGAGCATGGAGACGATTATCTCGGGATTGCAAGATAACCAAACAAAACTTTTAGTGGATTTCTACTTATTTTATTAAATATCATCTCCACCAAACAGGACAAGCTTGCATCTGTTATAGTTTTGGAGAAAAATGTGTTCATTTCATGTATGCGCGAAATGCCTTAAAAATGGCTTTAAAATGGATTTGGAGCATGGAGACGATTATCTCGGGATTGCAAGATAACCAAACAAAACTTTTAGTGGATTTCTACTTATTTTATTAAATATCATCTCCACCAAACAGGACAAGCTTGCATCTGTTATAGTTTTGGAGAAAAATGTGTTCATTTCATGTATGCGCGAAATGCCTTAAAAATGGCTTTAAAATGGATTTGGAGCATGGAGACGATTATCTCGGGATTGCAAGATAACCAAACAAAACTTTTAGTGGATTTCTACTTATTTTATTAAATATCATCTCCACCAAACAGGACAAGCTTGCATCTGTTATAGTTTTGGAGAAAAATGTGTTCATTTCATGTATGCGCGAAATGCCTTAAAAATGGCTTTAAAATGGATTTGGAGCATGGAGACGATTATCTCGGGATTGCAAGATAACCAAACAAAACTTTTAGTGGATTTCTACTTATTTTATTAAATATCATCTCCACCAAACAGGACAAGCTTGCATCTGTTATAGTTTTGGAGAAAAATGTGTTCATTTCATGTATGCGCGAAATGCCTTAAAAATGGCTTTAAAATGGATTTGGAGCATGGAGACGATTATCTCGGGATTGCAAGATAACCAAACAAAACTTTTAGTGGATTTCTACTTATTTTATTAAATATCATCTCCACCAAACAGGACAAGCTTGCATCTGTTATAGTTTTGGAGAAAAATGTGTTCATTTCATGTATGCGCGAAATGCCTTAAAAATGGCTTTAAAATGGATTTGGAGCATGGAGACGATTATCTCGGGATTGCAAGATAACCAAACAAAACTTTTAGTGGATTTCTACTTATTTTATTAAATATCATCTCCACCAAACAGGACAAGCTTGCATCTGTTATAGTTTTGGAGAAAAATGTGTTCATTTCATGTATGCGCGAAATGCCTTAAAAATGGCTTTAAAATGGATTTGGAGCATGGAGACGATTATCTCGGGATTGCAAGATAACCAAACAAAACTTTTAGTGGATTTCTACTTATTTTATTAAATATCATCTCCACCAAACAGGACAAGCTTGCATCTGTTATAGTTTTGGAGAAAAATGTGTTCATTTCATGTATGCGCGAAATGCCTTAAAAATGGCTTTAAAATGGATTTGGAGCATGGAGACGATTATCTCGGGATTGCAAGATAACCAAACAAAACTTTTAGTGGATTTCTACTTATTTTATTAAATATCATCTCCACCAAACAGGACAAGCTTGCATCTGTTATAGTTTTGGAGAAAAATGTGTTCATTTCATGTATGCGCGAAATGCCTTAAAAATGGCTTTAAAATGGATTTGGAGCATGGAGACGATTATCTCGGGATTGCAAGATAACCAAACAAAACTTTTAGTGGATTTCTACTTATTTTATTAAATATCATCTCCACCAAACAGGACAAGCTTGCATCTGTTATAGTTTTGGAGAAAAATGTGTTCATTTCATGTATGCGCGAAATGCCTTAAAAATGGCTTTAAAATGGATTTGGAGCATGGAGACGATTATCTCGGGATTGCAAGATAACCAAACAAAACTTTTAGTGGATTTCTACTTATTTTATTAAATATCATCTCCACCAAACAGGACAAGCTTGCATCTGTTATAGTTTTGGAGAAAAATGTGTTCATTTCATGTATGCGCGAAATGCCTTAAAAATGGCTTTAAAATGGATTTGGAGCATGGAGACGATTATCTCGGGATTGCAAGATAACCAAACAAAACTTTTAGTGGATTTCTACTTATTTTATTAAATATCATCTCCACCAAACAGGACAAGCTTGCATCTGTTATAGTTTTGGAGAAAAATGTGTTCATTTCATGTATGCGCGAAATGCCTTAAAAATGGCTTTAAAATGGATTTGGAGCATGGAGACGATTATCTCGGGATTGCAAGATAACCAAACAAAACTTTTAGTGGATTTCTACTTATTTTATTAAATATCATCTCCACCAAACAGGACAAGCTTGCATCTGTTATAGTTTTGGAGAAAAATGTGTTCATTTCATGTATGCGCGAAATGCCTTAAAAATGGCTTTAAAATGGATTTGGAGCATGGAGACGATTATCTCGGGATTGCAAGATAACCA
Source organism: Anomaloglossus baeobatrachus (assembly GCF_048569485.1). NCBI lineage: Eukaryota > Metazoa > Chordata > Amphibia > Anura > Aromobatidae > Anomaloglossus > Anomaloglossus baeobatrachus. Next base: position 87,802 of record NW_027441990.1, on the reverse strand, counting down.
AACAAAACTTTTAGTGGATTTCTACTTATTTTATTAAATATCATCTCCACCAAACAGGACAAGCTTGCATCTGTTATAGTTTTGGAGAAAAATGTGTTCATTTCATGTATGCGCGAAATGCCTTAAAAATGGCTTTAAAATGGATTTGGAGCATGGAGACGATTATCTCGGGATTGCAAGATAACCAAACAAAACTTTTAGTGGATTTCTACTTATTTTATTAAATATCATCTCCACCAAACAGGACAAGCTTGCATCTGTTATAGTTTTGGAGAAAAATGTGTTCATTTCATGTATGCGCGAAATGCCTTAAAAATGGCTTTAAAATGGATTTGGAGCATGGAGACGATTATCTCGGGATTGCAAGATAACCAAACAAAACTTTTAGTGGATTTCTACTTATTTTATTAAATATCATCTCCACCAAACAGGACAAGCTTGCATCTGTTATAGTTTTGGAGAAAAATGTGTTCATTTCATGTATGCGCGAAATGCCTTAAAAATGGCTTTAAAATGGATTTGGAGCATGGAGACGATTATCTCGGGATTGCAAGATAACCAAACAAAACTTTTAGTGGATTTCTACTTATTTTATTAAATATCATCTCCACCAAACAGGACAAGCTTGCATCTGTTATAGTTTTGGAGAAAAATGTGTTCATTTCATGTATGCGCGAAATGCCTTAAAAATGGCTTTAAAATGGATTTGGAGCATGGAGACGATTATCTCGGGATTGCAAGATAACCAAACAAAACTTTTAGTGGATTTCTACTTATTTTATTAAATATCATCTCCACCAAACAGGACAAGCTTGCATCTGTTATAGTTTTGGAGAAAAATGTGTTCATTTCATGTATGCGCGAAATGCCTTAAAAATGGCTTTAAAATGGATTTGGAGCATGGAGACGATTATCTCGGGATTGCAAGATAACCAAACAAAACTTTTAGTGGATTTCTACTTATTTTATTAAATATCATCTCCACCAAACAGGACAAGCTTGCATCTGTTATAGTTTTGGAGAAAAATGTGTTCATTTCATGTATGCGCGAAATGCCTTAAAAATGGCTTTAAAATGGATTTGGAGCATGGAGACGATTATCTCGGGATTGCAAGATAACCAAACAAAACTTTTAGTGGATTTCTACTTATTTTATTAAATATCATCTCCACCAAACAGGACAAGCTTGCATCTGTTATAGTTTTGGAGAAAAATGTGTTCATTTCATGTATGCGCGAAATGCCTTAAAAATGGCTTTAAAATGGATTTGGAGCATGGAGACGATTATCTCGGGATTGCAAGATAACCAAACAAAACTTTTAGTGGATTTCTACTTATTTTATTAAATATCATCTCCACCAAACAGGACAAGCTTGCATCTGTTATAGTTTTGGAGAAAAATGTGTTCATTTCATGTATGCGCGAAATGCCTTAAAAATGGCTTTAAAATGGATTTGGAGCATGGAGACGATTATCTCGGGATTGCAAGATAACCAAACAAAACTTTTAGTGGATTTCTACTTATTTTATTAAATATCATCTCCACCAAACAGGACAAGCTTGCATCTGTTATAGTTTTGGAGAAAAATGTGTTCATTTCATGTATGCGCGAAATGCCTTAAAAATGGCTTTAAAATGGATTTGGAGCATGGAGACGATTATCTCGGGATTGCAAGATAACCAAACAAAACTTTTAGTGGATTTCTACTTATTTTATTAAATATCATCTCCACCAAACAGGACAAGCTTGCATCTGTTATAGTTTTGGAGAAAAATGTGTTCATTTCATGTATGCGCGAAATGCCTTAAAAATGGCTTTAAAATGGATTTGGAGCATGGAGACGATTATCTCGGGATTGCAAGATAACCAAACAAAACTTTTAGTGGATTTCTACTTATTTTATTAAATATCATCTCCACCAAACAGGACAAGCTTGCATCTGTTATAGTTTTGGAGAAAAATGTGTTCATTTCATGTATGCGCGAAATGCCTTAAAAATGGCTTTAAAATGGATTTGGAGCATGGAGACGATTATCTCGGGATTGCAAGATAACCAAACAAAACTTTTAGTGGATTTCTACTTATTTTATTAAATATCATCTCCACCAAACAGGACAAGCTTGCATCTGTTATAGTTTTGGAGAAAAATGTGTTCATTTCATGTATGCGCGAAATGCCTTAAAAATGGCTTTAAAATGGATTTGGAGCATGGAGACGATTATCTCGGGATTGCAAGATAACCAAACAAAACTTTTAGTGGATTTCTACTTATTTTATTAAATATCATCTCCACCAAACAGGACAAGCTTGCATCTGTTATAGTTTTGGAGAAAAATGTGTTCATTTCATGTATGCGCGAAATGCCTTAAAAATGGCTTTAAAATGGATTTGGAGCATGGAGACGATTATCTCGGGATTGCAAGATAACCAAACAAAACTTTTAGTGGATTTCTACTTATTTTATTAAATATCATCTCCACCAAACAGGACAAGCTTGCATCTGTTATAGTTTTGGAGAAAAATGTGTTCATTTCATGTATGCGCGAAATGCCTTAAAAATGGCTTTAAAATGGATTTGGAGCATGGAGACGATTATCTCGGGATTGCAAGATAACCAAACAAAACTTTTAGTGGATTTCTACTTATTTTATTAAATATCATCTCCACCAAACAGGACAAGCTTGCATCTGTTATAGTTTTGGAGAAAAATGTGTTCATTTCATGTATGCGCGAAATGCCTTAAAAATGGCTTTAAAATGGATTTGGAGCATGGAGACGATTATCTCGGGATTGCAAGATAACCAAACAAAACTTTTAGTGGATTTCTACTTATTTTATTAAATATCATCTCCACCAAACAGGACAAGCTTGCATCTGTTATAGTTTTGGAGAAAAATGTGTTCATTTCATGTATGCGCGAAATGCCTTAAAAATGGCTTTAAAATGGATTTGGAGCATGGAGACGATTATCTCGGGATTGCAAGATAACCAAACAAAACTTTTAGTGGATTTCTACTTATTTTATTAAATATCATCTCCACCAAACAGGACAAGCTTGCATCTGTTATAGTTTTGGAGAAAAATGTGTTCATTTCATGTATGCGCGAAATGCCTTAAAAATGGCTTTAAAATGGATTTGGAGCATGGAGACGATTATCTCGGGATTGCAAGATAACCAAACAAAACTTTTAGTGGATTTCTACTTATTTTATTAAATATCATCTCCACCAAACAGGACAAGCTTGCATCTGTTATAGTTTTGGAGAAAAATGTGTTCATTTCATGTATGCGCGAAATGCCTTAAAAATGGCTTTAAAATGGATTTGGAGCATGGAGACGATTATCTCGGGATTGCAAGATAACCAAACAAAACTTTTAGTGGATTTCTACTTATTTTATTAAATATCATCTCCACCAAACAGGACAAGCTTGCATCTGTTATAGTTTTGGAGAAAAATGTGTTCATTTCATGTATGCGCGAAATGCCTTAAAAATGGCTTTAAAATGGATTTGGAGCATGGAGACGATTATCTCGGGATTGCAAGATAACCAAACAAAACTTTTAGTGGATTTCTACTTATTTTATTAAATATCATCTCCACCAAACAGGACAAGCTTGCATCTGTTATAGTTTTGGAGAAAAATGTGTTCATTTCATGTATGCGCGAAATGCCTTAAAAATGGCTTTAAAATGGATTTGGAGCATGGAGACGATTATCTCGGGATTGCAAGATAACCAAACAAAACTTTTAGTGGATTTCTACTTATTTTATTAAATATCATCTCCACCAAACAGGACAAGCTTGCATCTGTTATAGTTTTGGAGAAAAATGTGTTCATTTCATGTATGCGCGAAATGCCTTAAAAATGGCTTTAAAATGGATTTGGAGCATGGAGACGATTATCTCGGGATTGCAAGATAACCAAACAAAACTTTTAGTGGATTTCTACTTATTTTATTAAATATCATCTCCACCAAACAGGACAAGCTTGCATCTGTTATAGTTTTGGAGAAAAATGTGTTCATTTCATGTATGCGCGAAATGCCTTAAAAATGGCTTTAAAATGGATTTGGAGCATGGAGACGATTATCTCGGGATTGCAAGATAACCAAACAAAACTTTTAGTGGATTTCTACTTATTTTATTAAATATCATCTCCACCAAACAGGACAAGCTTGCATCTGTTATAGTTTTGGAGAAAAATGTGTTCATTTCATGTATGCGCGAAATGCCTTAAAAATGGCTTTAAAATGGATTTGGAGCATGGAGACGATTATCTCGGGATTGCAAGATAACCAAACAAAACTTTTAGTGGATTTCTACTTATTTTATTAAATATCATCTCCACCAAACAGGACAAGCTTGCATCTGTTATAGTTTTGGAGAAAAATGTGTTCATTTCATGTATGCGCGAAATGCCTTAAAAATGGCTTTAAAATGGATTTGGAGCATGGAGACGATTATCTCGGGATTGCAAGATAACCAAACAAAACTTTTAGTGGATTTCTACTTATTTTATTAAATATCATCTCCACCAAACAGGACAAGCTTGCATCTGTTATAGTTTTGGAGAAAAATGTGTTCATTTCATGTATGCGCGAAATGCCTTAAAAATGGCTTTAAAATGGATTTGGAGCATGGAGACGATTATCTCGGGATTGCAAGATAACCAAACAAAACTTTTAGTGGATTTCTACTTATTTTATTAAATATCATCTCCACCAAACAGGACAAGCTTGCATCTGTTATAGTTTTGGAGAAAAATGTGTTCATTTCATGTATGCGCGAAATGCCTTAAAAATGGCTTTAAAATGGATTTGGAGCATGGAGACGATTATCTCGGGATTGCAAGATAACCAAACAAAACTTTTAGTGGATTTCTACTTATTTTATTAAATATCATCTCCACCAAACAGGACAAGCTTGCATCTGTTATAGTTTTGGAGAAAAATGTGTTCATTTCATGTATGCGCGAAATGCCTTAAAAATGGCTTTAAAATGGATTTGGAGCATGGAGACGATTATCTCGGGATTGCAAGATAACCAAACAAAACTTTTAGTGGATTTCTACTTATTTTATTAAATATCATCTCCACCAAACAGGACAAGCTTGCATCTGTTATAGTTTTGGAGAAAAATGTGTTCATTTCATGTATGCGCGAAATGCCTTAAAAATGGCTTTAAAATGGATTTGGAGCATGGAGACGATTATCTCGGGATTGCAAGATAACCAAACAAAACTTTTAGTGGATTTCTACTTATTTTATTAAATATCATCTCCACCAAACAGGACAAGCTTGCATCTGTTATAGTTTTGGAGAAAAATGTGTTCATTTCATGTATGCGCGAAATGCCTTAAAAATGGCTTTAAAATGGATTTGGAGCATGGAGACGATTATCTCGGGATTGCAAGATAACCAAACAAAACTTTTAGTGGATTTCTACTTATTTTATTAAATATCATCTCCACCAAACAGGACAAGCTTGCATCTGTTATAGTTTTGGAGAAAAATGTGTTCATTTCATGTATGCGCGAAATGCCTTAAAAATGGCTTTAAAATGGATTTGGAGCATGGAGACGATTATCTCGGGATTGCAAGATAACCAAACAAAACTTTTAGTGGATTTCTACTTATTTTATTAAATATCATCTCCACCAAACAGGACAAGCTTGCATCTGTTATAGTTTTGGAGAAAAATGTGTTCATTTCATGTATGCGCGAAATGCCTTAAAAATGGCTTTAAAATGGATTTGGAGCATGGAGACGATTATCTCGGGATTGCAAGATAACCAAACAAAACTTTTAGTGGATTTCTACTTATTTTATTAAATATCATCTCCACCAAACAGGACAAGCTTGCATCTGTTATAGTTTTGGAGAAAAATGTGTTCATTTCATGTATGCGCGAAATGCCTTAAAAATGGCTTTAAAATGGATTTGGAGCATGGAGACGATTATCTCGGGATTGCAAGATAACCAAACAAAACTTTTAGTGGATTTCTACTTATTTTATTAAATATCATCTCCACCAAACAGGACAAGCTTGCATCTGTTATAGTTTTGGAGAAAAATGTGTTCATTTCATGTATGCGCGAAATGCCTTAAAAATGGCTTTAAAATGGATTTGGAGCATGGAGACGATTATCTCGGGATTGCAAGATAACCAAACAAAACTTTTAGTGGATTTCTACTTATTTTATTAAATATCATCTCCACCAAACAGGACAAGCTTGCATCTGTTATAGTTTTGGAGAAAAATGTGTTCATTTCATGTATGCGCGAAATGCCTTAAAAATGGCTTTAAAATGGATTTGGAGCATGGAGACGATTATCTCGGGATTGCAAGATAACCAAACAAAACTTTTAGTGGATTTCTACTTATTTTATTAAATATCATCTCCACCAAACAGGACAAGCTTGCATCTGTTATAGTTTTGGAGAAAAATGTGTTCATTTCATGTATGCGCGAAATGCCTTAAAAATGGCTTTAAAATGGATTTGGAGCATGGAGACGATTATCTCGGGATTGCAAGATAACCAAACAAAACTTTTAGTGGATTTCTACTTATTTTATTAAATATCATCTCCACCAAACAGGACAAGCTTGCATCTGTTATAGTTTTGGAGAAAAATGTGTTCATTTCATGTATGCGCGAAATGCCTTAAAAATGGCTTTAAAATGGATTTGGAGCATGGAGACGATTATCTCGGGATTGCAAGATAACCAAACAAAACTTTTAGTGGATTTCTACTTATTTTATTAAATATCATCTCCACCAAACAGGACAAGCTTGCATCTGTTATAGTTTTGGAGAAAAATGTGTTCATTTCATGTATGCGCGAAATGCCTTAAAAATGGCTTTAAAATGGATTTGGAGCATGGAGACGATTATCTCGGGATTGCAAGATAACCAAACAAAACTTTTAGTGGATTTCTACTTATTTTATTAAATATCATCTCCACCAAACAGGACAAGCTTGCATCTGTTATAGTTTTGGAGAAAAATGTGTTCATTTCATGTATGCGCGAAATGCCTTAAAAATGGCTTTAAAATGGATTTGGAGCATGGAGACGATTATCTCGGGATTGCAAGATAACCAAACAAAACTTTTAGTGGATTTCTACTTATTTTATTAAATATCATCTCCACCAAACAGGACAAGCTTGCATCTGTTATAGTTTTGGAGAAAAATGTGTTCATTTCATGTATGCGCGAAATGCCTTAAAAATGGCTTTAAAATGGATTTGGAGCATGGAGACGATTATCTCGGGATTGCAAGATAACCAAACAAAACTTTTAGTGGATTTCTACTTATTTTATTAAATATCATCTCCACCAAACAGGACAAGCTTGCATCTGTTATAGTTTTGGAGAAAAATGTGTTCATTTCATGTATGCGCGAAATGCCTTAAAAATGGCTTTAAAATGGATTTGGAGCATGGAGACGATTATCTCGGGATTGCAAGATAACCAAACAAAACTTTTAGTGGATTTCTACTTATTTTATTAAATATCATCTCCACCAAACAGGACAAGCTTGCATCTGTTATAGTTTTGGAGAAAAATGTGTTCATTTCATGTATGCGCGAAATGCCTTAAAAATGGCTTTAAAATGGATTTGGAGCATGGAGACGATTATCTCGGGATTGCAAGATAACCAAACAAAACTTTTAGTGGATTTCTACTTATTTTATTAAATATCATCTCCACCAAACAGGACAAGCTTGCATCTGTTATAGTTTTGGAGAAAAATGTGTTCATTTCATGTATGCGCGAAATGCCTTAAAAATGGCTTTAAAATGGATTTGGAGCATGGAGACGATTATCTCGGGATTGCAAGATAACCAAACAAAACTTTTAGTGGATTTCTACTTATTTTATTAAATATCATCTCCACCAAACAGGACAAGCTTGCATCTGTTATAGTTTTGGAGAAAAATGTGTTCATTTCATGTATGCGCGAAATGCCTTAAAAATGGCTTTAAAATGGATTTGGAGCATGGAGACGATTATCTCGGGATTGCAAGATAACCAAACAAAACTTTTAGTGGATTTCTACTTATTTTATTAAATATCATCTCCACCAAACAGGACAAGCTTGCATCTGTTATAGTTTTGGAGAAAAATGTGTTCATTTCATGTATGCGCGAAATGCCTTAAAAATGGCTTTAAAATGGATTTGGAGCATGGAGACGATTATCTCGGGATTGCAAGATAACCAAACAAAACTTTTAGTGGATTTCTACTTATTTTATTAAATATCATCTCCACCAAACAGGACAAGCTTGCATCTGTTATAGTTTTGGAGAAAAATGTGTTCATTTCATGTATGCGCGAAATGCCTTAAAAATGGCTTTAAAATGGATTTGGAGCATGGAGACGATTATCTCGGGATTGCAAGATAACCAAACAAAACTTTTAGTGGATTTCTACTTATTTTATTAAATATCATCTCCACCAAACAGGACAAGCTTGCATCTGTTATAGTTTTGGAGAAAAATGTGTTCATTTCATGTATGCGCGAAATGCCTTAAAAATGGCTTTAAAATGGATTTGGAGCATGGAGACGATTATCTCGGGATTGCAAGATAACCAAACAAAACTTTTAGTGGATTTCTACTTATTTTATTAAATATCATCTCCACCAAACAGGACAAGCTTGCATCTGTTATAGTTTTGGAGAAAAATGTGTTCATTTCATGTATGCGCGAAATGCCTTAAAAATGGCTTTAAAATGGATTTGGAGCATGGAGACGATTATCTCGGGATTGCAAGATAACCAAACAAAACTTTTAGTGGATTTCTACTTATTTTATTAAATATCATCTCCACCAAACAGGACAAGCTTGCATCTGTTATAGTTTTGGAGAAAAATGTGTTCATTTCATGTATGCGCGAAATGCCTTAAAAATGGCTTTAAAATGGATTTGGAGCATGGAGACGATTATCTCGGGATTGCAAGATAACCAAACAAAACTTTTAGTGGATTTCTACTTATTTTATTAAATATCATCTCCACCAAACACGGACAAGCTTGCATCTGTTATAGTTTTGGAGAAAAATGTGTTCATTTCATGTATGCGCGAAATGCCTTAAAAATGGCTTTAAAATGGATTTGGAGCATGGAGACGATTATCTCGGGATTGCAAGATAACCAAACAAAACTTTTAGTGGATTTCTACTTATTTTATTAAATATCATCTCCACCAAACAGGACAAGCTTGCATCTGTTATAGTTTTGGAGAAAAATGTGTTCATTTCATGTATGCGCGAAATGCCTTAAAAATGGCTTTAAAATGGATTTGGAGCATGGAGACGATTATCTCGGGATTGCAAGATAACCAAACAAAACTTTTAGTGGATTTCTACTTATTTTATTAAATATCATCTCCACCAAACAGGACAAGCTTGCATCTGTTATAGGTTTGGAGAAAAATGTGTTCATTTCATGTATGCGCGAAATGCCTTAAAAATGGCTTTTAAAATGGATTTGGAGCATGGAGGACGATTATCTCGGGATTGCAAGATAACCAAACAAAACTTTTAGTGGATTTCTACTTATTTTATTAATATCATCTCCACCAAACAGGACAAGCTTGCATCTGTTATAGTTTTTGGAGAAAAATGTGTTCATTTCATGTATGCGCGAAATGCCTTAAAAATGGCTTTAAAAATGGATTTGGAGCATGGAGACGATTATCTCGGGATTGCAAGATAACCAAGCAAAACTTTTAGTGGATTTCTACTTATTTTATTAAATATCATCTCCACCAAACAGGACAAGCTTGCATCTGTTTATAGTTTGGAGAAAAATGTGTTCATTTCATGTATGCGCGAAATGCCTTAAAAATGGCTTTAAAATGGATTTGGAGCATGGAGACGATTATCTCGGGATTGCAAGAGCAAGATAACCAAACAAAACTTTTAGTGGATTTCTACTTATTTTATTAAATATCATCTCCACCAAACAGGACAAGCTTGCATCTGTTATAGTTTTGGAGAAAAATGTGTTCATTTCATGTATGCGCGAAATGCCTTAAAAATGGCTTTAAAATGGATTTGGAGCATGGAGACGATTATCTCGGGATTGCAAGATAACCAAACAAAACTTTTAGTGGATTTCTACTTATTTTATTAAATATCATCTCCACCAAACAGGACAAGCTTGCATCTGTTATAGTTTTGGAGAAAAATGTGTTCATTTCATGTATGCGCGAAATGCCTTAAAAATGGCTTTAAAATGGATTTGGAGCATGGAGACGATTATCTCGGGATTGCAAGATAACCAAACAAAACTTTTAGTGGATTTCTACTTATTTTATTAAATATCATCTCCACCAAACAGGACAAGCTTGCATCTGTTATAGTTTTGGAGAAAAATGTGTTCATTTCATGTATGCGCGAAATGCCTTAAAAATGGCTTTAAAATGGATTTGGAGCATGGAGACGATTATCTCGGGATTGCAAGATAACCAAACAAAACTTTTAGTGGATTTCTACTTATTTTATTAAATATCATCTCCACCAAACAGGACAAGCTTGCATCTGTTATAGTTTTGGAGAAAAATGTGTTCATTTCATGTATGCGCGAAATGCCTTAAAAATGGCTTTAAAATGGATTTGGAGCATGGAGACGATTATCTCGGGATTGCAAGATAACCAAACAAAACTTTTAGTGGATTTCTACTTATTTTATTAAATATCATCTCCACCAAACAGGACAAGCTTGCATCTGTTATAGTTTTGGAGAAAAATGTGTTCATTTCATGTATGCGCGAAATGCCTTAAAAATGGCTTTAAAATGGATTTGGAGCATGGAGACGATTATCTCGGGATTGCAAGATAACCAAACAAAACTTTTAGTGGATTTCTACTTATTTTATTAAATATCATCTCCACCAAACAGGACAAGCTTGCATCTGTTATAGTTTTGGAGAAAAATGTGTTCATTTCATGTATGCGCGAAATGCCTTAAAAATGGCTTTAAAATGGATTTGGAGCATGGAGACGATTATCTCGGGATTGCAAGATAACCAAACAAAACTTTTAGTGGATTTCTACTTATTTTATTAAATAGCATCTCCACCAAACAGGACAAGCTTGCATCTGTTAGGCTATGTGCCCACGCTACAGGATTTACCGCGGATTTACCGCGGATTTTGCCGCGGATTTACCGCGGATTTGCCGAAAATCTGCAGCAGCAGCACTTCCAAGCCATTTCAATGGCATTTTGGAAATGCTGTGCCCATGCTGCGGATTTTTCCGCGGCGGATTTGCCGCGGATTTTGATCCGGAAAAATCTGCAGCATGTCAATTGTTTGTTGCAGATTTGGTGCGGATTTTTGGCTTTGAATGGGGAAAAAAAAAAAAAAAAATCCGCATCAAAATCCGCGGCAAATCCGCGGTAAATCCGCGGCAAATTCGCGGCAAATCCGCGGGTGCGGATTTGCCGCGAAAGTCGCGGATTTTCAGGCAAAAAAATCCGCAGGGACATTCTAGCGTGGGCACATAGCCTTATAGTTTTGGAGAAAAATGTGTTCATTTCATGTATGCGCGAAATGCCTTAAAAATGGCTTTAAAATGGATTTGGAGCATGGAGACGATTATCTCGGGATTGCAAGATAACCAAACAAAACTTTTACTGGATTTCTACTTATTTTATTATATATCATCTCCACCAAACAGGACAAGCTTGCATCTGTTATAGTTTTGGAGAAAAATGTGTTCATTTCATGTATGCGCGAAATGCCATAAAAATGGCTTTAAAATGGATTTGGAGCATGGAGACGATTATCTCGGGATTGCAAGATAACCAAACAAAACTTTTAGTGGATTTCTACTTATTTTATTAAATATCATCTCCACCAAACAGGACAAGCTTGCATCTGTTATAGTTTTGGAGAAAAATGTGTTCATTTCATGTATGCGCGAAATGCCTTAAAAATGGCTTTAAAATGGATTTGGAGCATGGAGACGATTATCTCGGGATTGCAAGATAACCAAACAAAACTTTTAGTGGATTTCTACTTATTTTATTAAATATCATCTCCACCAAACAGGACAAGCTTGCATCTGTTATAGTTTTGGAGAAAAATGTGTTCATTTCATGTATGCGCGAAATGCCTTAAAAATGGCTTTAAAATGGATTTGGAGCATGGAGACGATTATCTCGGGATTGTAAGATAACCAAACAAAACTTTTAGTGGATTTCTACTTATTTTATTAAATATCATCTCCACCAAACAGGACAAGCTTGCATCTGTTATAGTTTTGGAGAAAAATGTGTTCATTTCATGTATGCGCGAAATGCCTTAAAAATGGCTTTAAAATGGATTTGGAGCATGGAGACGATTATCTCGGGATTGCAAGATAACCAAACAAAACTTTTTGTGGATTTCTACTTATTTTATTAAATATCATCTCCACCAAACAGGACAAGCTTGCATCTGTTATAGTTTTGGAGAAAAATTTGTTCATTTCATGTATGCGCGAAATGCCTTAAAAATGGCTTTAAAATGGATTTGGAGCATGGAGACGATTATCTCGGGATTGCAAGATAACCAAACAAAACTTTTAGAGGATTTCTACTTATTTTATTAAATATCATCTCCACCAAACAGGACAAGCTTGCATCTGTTATAGTTTTGGAGAAAAATGTGTTCATTTCATGTATGCGCGAAATGCCTTAAAAATGGCTTTAAAATGGATTTGGAGCATGGAGACGATTATCTCGGGATTGCAAGATACCCAAACAAAACTTTTAGTGGATTTCTACTTATTTTATTAAATATCATCTCCACCAAACAGGACAAGCTTGCATCTGTTATAGTTTTGGAGAAAAATGTGTTCATTTCATGTATGCGCGAAATGCCTTAAAAATGGCTTTAAAATGGATTTGGAGCATGGAGACGATTATCTCGGGATTGCAAGATAACCAAACAAAACTTTTAGTGGATTTCTACTTATTTTATTAAATATCATCTCCACCAAACAGGACAAGCTTGCATCTGTTATAGTTTTGGAGAAAAATGTGTTCATTTCATGTATGCGCGAAATGCCTTAAAAATGACTTTAAAATGGATTTGGAGCATGGAGACGATTATCTCGGGATTGCAAGATAACCAAACAAAACTTTTAGTGGATTTCTACTTATTTTATTAAATATCATCTCCACCAAACAGGACAAGCTTGCATCTGTTTTAGTTTTGGAGAAAAATGTGTTCATTTCATGTATGCGCGAAATGCCTTAAAAATGGCTTTAAAATGGATTTGGAGCATGGAGACGATTATCTCGGGATTGCAAGATAACCAAACAAAACTTTTAGTGGATTTCTACTTATTTTATTAAATATCATCTCCACCAAACAGGACAAGCTTGCATCTGTTATAGTTTTGGAGAAAAATGTGTTCATTTCATGTATGCGCGAAATGCCTTAAAAATGGCTTTAAAATGGATTTGGAGCATGGAGACGATTATCTCGGGATTGCAAGATAACCAAACAAAACTTTTACTGGATTTCTACTTATTTTATTAAATATCATCTCCACCAAACAGGACAAGCTTGCATCTGTTATAGTTTTGGAGAAAAATGTGTTCATTTCATGTATGCGCGAAATGCCTTAAAAATGGCTTTAAAATGGATTTGGAGCATGGAGACGATTATCTCGGGATTGCAAGATAACCAAACAAAACTTTTAGTGGATTTCTACTTATTTTATTAAATATCATCTCCACCAAACAGGACAAGCTTGCATCTGTTATAGTTTTGGAGAAAAATGTGTTCATTTCATGTATGCGCGAAATGCCTTAAAAATGGCTTTAAAATGGATTTGGAGCATGGAGACGATTATCTCGGGATTGCAAGATAACCAAACAAAACTTTTAGAGGATTTCTACTTATTTTATTAAATATCATCTCCACCAAACAGGACAAGCTTGCATCTGTTATAGTTTTGGAGAAAAATGTGTTCATTTCATGTATGCGCGAAATGCCTTAAAAATGGCTTTAAAATGGATTTGGAGCATGGAGACGATTATCTCGGGATTGCAAGATAACCAAACAAAACTTTTAGTGGATTTCTACTTATTTTATTAAATATCATCTCCACCAAACAGGACAAGCTTGCATCTGTTATAGTTTTGGAGAAAAATGTGTTCATTTCATGTATGCGCGAAATGCCTTAAAAATGGCTTTAAAATGGATTTGGAGCATGGAGACGATTATCTCGGGATTGCAAGATAACCAAACAAAACTTTTACTGGATTTCTACTTATTTTATTAAATATCATCTCCACCAAACAGGACAAGCTTGCATCTGTTATAGTTTTGGAGAAAAATGTGTTCATTTCATGTATGCGCGAAATGCCTTAAAAATGGCTTTAAAATGGATTTGGAGCATGGAGACGATTATCTCGGGATTGCAAGATAACCAAACAAAACTTTTAGTGGATTTCTACTTATTTTATTAAATAGCATCTCCACCAAACAGGACAAGCTTGCATCTGTTAGGCTATGTGCCCACGCTACAGGATTTACCGCGGATTTACCGCGGATTTTGCCGCGGATTTACCGCGGATTTGCCGAAAATCTGCAGCAGCAGCACTTCCAAGCCATTTCAATGGCATTTTGGAAATGCTGTGCCCATGCTGCGGATTTTTCCGCGGCGGATTTGCCGCGGATTTTGATCCGGAAAAATCTGCAGCATGTCAATTGTTTGTTGCAGATTTGGTGCGGATTTTTGGCTTTGAATGGGGAAAAAAAAAAAAAAAAATCCGCATCAAAATCCGCGGCAAATCCGCGGTAAATCCGCGGCAAATTCGCGGCAAATCCGCGGGTGCGGATTTGCCGCGAAAGTCGCGGATTTTCAGGCAAAAAAATCCGCAGGGACATTCTAGCGTGGGCACATAGCCTTATAGTTTTGGAGAAAAATGTGTTCATTTCATGTATGCGCGAAATGCCTTAAAAATGGCTTTAAAATGGATTTGGAGCATGGAGACGATTATCTCGGGATTGCAAGATAACCAAACAAAACTTTTACTGGATTTCTACTTATTTTATTATATATCATCTCCACCAAACAGGACAAGCTTGCATCTGTTATAGTTTTGGAGAAAAATGTGTTCATTTCATGTATGCGCGAAATGCCATAAAAATGGCTTTAAAATGGATTTGGAGCATGGAGACGATTATCTCGGGATTGCAAGATAACCAAACAAAACTTTTAGTGGATTTCTACTTATTTTATTAAATATCATCTCCACCAAACAGGACAAGCTTGCATCTGTTATAGTTTTGGAGAAAAATGTGTTCATTTCATGTATGCGCGAAATGCCTTAAAAATGGCTTTAAAATGGATTTGGAGCATGGAGACGATTATCTCGGGATTGCAAGATAACCAAACAAAACTTTTAGTGGATTTCTACTTATTTTATTAAATATCATCTCCACCAAACAGGACAAGCTTGCATCTGTTATAGTTTTGGAGAAAAATGTGTTCATTTCATGTATGCGCGAAATGCCTTAAAAATGGCTTTAAAATGGATTTGGAGCATGGAGACGATTATCTCGGGATTGTAAGATAACCAAACAAAACTTTTAGTGGATTTCTACTTATTTTATTAAATATCATCTCCACCAAACAGGACAAGCTTGCATCTGTTATAGTTTTGGAGAAAAATGTGTTCATTTCATGTATGCGCGAAATGCCTTAAAAATGGCTTTAAAATGGATTTGGAGCATGGAGACGATTATCTCGGGATTGCAAGATAACCAAACAAAACTTTTTGTGGATTTCTACTTATTTTATTAAATATCATCTCCACCAAACAGGACAAGCTTGCATCTGTTATAGTTTTGGAGAAAAATTTGTTCATTTCATGTATGCGCGAAATGCCTTAAAAATGGCTTTAAAATGGATTTGGAGCATGGAGACGATTATCTCGGGATTGCAAGATAACCAAACAAAACTTTTAGAGGATTTCTACTTATTTTATTAAATATCATCTCCACCAAACAGGACAAGCTTGCATCTGTTATAGTTTTGGAGAAAAATGTGTTCATTTCATGTATGCGCGAAATGCCTTAAAAATGGCTTTAAAATGGATTTGGAGCATGGAGACGATTATCTCGGGATTGCAAGATACCCAAACAAAACTTTTAGTGGATTTCTACTTATTTTATTAAATATCATCTCCACCAAACAGGACAAGCTTGCATCTGTTATAGTTTTGGAGAAAAATGTGTTCATTTCATGTATGCGCGAAATGCCTTAAAAATGGCTTTAAAATGGATTTGGAGCATGGAGACGATTATCTCGGGATTGCAAGATAACCAAACAAAACTTTTAGTGGATTTCTACTTATTTTATTAAATATCATCTCCACCAAACAGGACAAGCTTGCATCTGTTATAGTTTTGGAGAAAAATGTGTTCATTTCATGTATGCGCGAAATGCCTTAAAAATGACTTTAAAATGGATTTGGAGCATGGAGACGATTATCTCGGGATTGCAAGATAACCAAACAAAACTTTTAGTGGATTTCTACTTATTTTATTAAATATCATCTCCACCAAACAGGACAAGCTTGCATCTGTTTTAGTTTTGGAGAAAAATGTGTTCATTTCATGTATGCGCGAAATGCCTTAAAAATGGCTTTAAAATGGATTTGGAGCATGGAGACGATTATCTCGGGATTGCAAGATAACCAAACAAAACTTTTAGTGGATTTCTACTTATTTTATTAAATATCATCTCCACCAAACAGGACAAGCTTGCATCTGTTATAGTTTTGGAGAAAAATGTGTTCATTTCATGTATGCGCGAAATGCCTTAAAAATGGCTTTAAAATGGATTTGGAGCATGGAGACGATTATCTCGGGATTGCAAGATAACCAAACAAAACTTTTACTGGATTTCTACTTATTTTATTAAATATCATCTCCACCAAACAGGACAAGCTTGCATCTGTTATAGTTTTGGAGAAAAATGTGTTCATTTCATGTATGCGCGAAATGCCTTAAAAATGGCTTTAAAATGGATTTGGAGCATGGAGACGATTATCTCGGGATTGCAAGATAACCAAACAAAACTTTTAGTGGATTTCTACTTATTTTATTAAATATCATCTCCACCAAACAGGACAAGCTTGCATCTGTTATAGTTTTGGAGAAAAATGTGTTCATTTCATGTATGCGCGAAATGCCTTAAAAATGGCTTTAAAATGGATTTGGAGCATGGAGACGATTATCTCGGGATTGCAAGATAACCAAACAAAACTTTTAGAGGATTTCTACTTATTTTATTAAATATCATCTCCACCAAACAGGACAAGCTTGCATCTGTTATAGTTTTGGAGAAAAATGTGTTCATTTCATGTATGCGCGAAATGCCTTAAAAATGGCTTTAAAATGGATTTGGAGCATGGAGACGATTATCTCGGGATTGCAAGATAACCAAACAAAACTTTTAGTGGATTTCTACTTATTTTATTAAATATCATCTCCACCAAACAGGACAAGCTTGCATCTGTTATAGTTTTGGAGAAAAATGTGTTCATTTCATGTATGCGCGAAATGCCTTAAAAATGGCTTTAAAATGGATTTGGAGCATGGAGACGATTATCTCGGGATTGCAAGATAACCAAACAAAACTTTTAGTGGATTTCTACTTATTTTATTAAATATCATCTCCACCAAACAGGACAAGCTTGCATCTGTTATAGTTTTGGAGAAAAATGTGTTCATTTCATGTATGCGCGAAATGCCTTAAAAATGGCTTTAAAATGGATTTGGAGCATGGAGACGATTATCTCGGGATTGCAAGATAACCAAACAAAACTTTTAGTGGATTTCTACTTATTTTATTAAATATCATCTCCACCAAACAGGACAAGCTTGCATCTGTTATAGTTTTGGAGAAAAATGTGTTCATTTCATGTATGCGCGAAATGCCTTAAAAATGGCTTTAAAATGGATTTGGAGCATGGAGACGATTATCTCGGGATTGCAAGATAACCAAACAAAACTTTTAGTGGATTTCTACTTATTTTATTAAATATCATCTCCACCAAACAGGACAAGCTTGCATCTGTTATAGTTTTGGAGAAAAATGTGTTCATTTCATGTATGCGCGAAATGCCTTAAAAATGGCTTTAAAATGGATTTGGAGCATGGAGACGATTATCTCGGGATTGCAAGATAACCAAACAAAACTTTTAGTGGATTTCTACTTATTTTATTAAATATCATCTCCACCAAACAGGACAAGCTTGCATCTGTTATAGTTTTGGAGAAAAATGTGTTCATTTCATGTATGCGCGAAATGCCTTAAAAATGGCTTTAAAATGGATTTGGAGCATGGAGACGATTATCTCGGGATTGCAAGATAACCAAACAAAACTTTTAGTGGATTTCTACTTATTTTATTAAATATCATCTCCACCAAACAGGACAAGCTTGCATCTGTTATAGTTTTGGAGAAAAATGTGTTCATTTCATGTATGCGCGAAATGCCTTAAAAATGGCTTTAAAATGGATTTGGAGCATGGAGACGATTATCTCGGGATTGCAAGATAACCAAACAAAACTTTTAGTGGATTTCTACTTATTTTATTAAATATCATCTCCACCAAACAGGACAAGCTTGCATCTGTTATAGTTTTGGAGAAAAATGTGTTCATTTCATGTATGCGCGAAATGCCTTAAAAATGGCTTTAAAATGGATTTGGAGCATGGAGACGATTATCTCGGGATTGCAAGATAACCAAACAAAACTTTTAGTGGATTTCTACTTATTTTATTAAATATCATCTCCACCAAACAGGACAAGCTTGCATCTGTTATAGTTTTGGAGAAAAATGTGTTCATTTCATGTATGCGCGAAATGCCTTAAAAATGGCTTTAAAATGGATTTGGAGCATGGAGACGATTATCTCGGGATTGCAAGATAACCAAACAAAACTTTTAGTGGATTTCTACTTATTTTATTAAATATCATCTCCACCAAACAGGACAAGCTTGCATCTGTTATAGTTTTGGAGAAAAATGTGTTCATTTCATGTATGCGCGAAATGCCTTAAAAATGGCTTTAAAATGGATTTGGAGCATGGAGACGATTATCTCGGGATTGCAAGATAACCAAACAAAACTTTTAGTGGATTTCTACTTATTTTATTAAATATCATCTCCACCAAACAGGACAAGCTTGCATCTGTTATAGTTTTGGAGAAAAATGTGTTCATTTCATGTATGCGCGAAATGCCTTAAAAATGGCTTTAAAATGGATTTGGAGCATGGAGACGATTATCTCGGGATTGCAAGATAACCAAACAAAACTTTTAGTGGATTTCTACTTATTTTATTAAATATCATCTCCACCAAACAGGACAAGCTTGCATCTGTTATAGTTTTGGAGAAAAATGTGTTCATTTCATGTATGCGCGAAATGCCTTAAAAATGGCTTTAAAATGGATTTGGAGCATGGAGACGATTATCTCGGGATTGCAAGATAACCAAACAAAACTTTTAGTGGATTTCTACTTATTTTATTAAATATCATCTCCACCAAACAGGACAAGCTTGCATCTGTTATAGTTTTGGAGAAAAATGTGTTCATTTCATGTATGCGCGAAATGCCTTAAAAATGGCTTTAAAATGGATTTGGAGCATGGAGACGATTATCTCGGGATTGCAAGATAACCAAACAAAACTTTTAGTGGATTTCTACTTATTTTATTAAATATCATCTCCACCAAACAGGACAAGCTTGCATCTGTTATAGTTTTGGAGAAAAATGTGTTCATTTCATGTATGCGCGAAATGCCTTAAAAATGGCTTTAAAATGGATTTGGAGCATGGAGACGATTATCTCGGGATTGCAAGATAACCAAACAAAACTTTTAGTGGATTTCTACTTATTTTATTAAATATCATCTCCACCAAACAGGACAAGCTTGCATCTGTTATAGTTTTGGAGAAAAATGTGTTCATTTCATGTATGCGCGAAATGCCTTAAAAATGGCTTTAAAATGGATTTGGAGCATGGAGACGATTATCTCGGGATTGCAAGATAACCAAACAAAACTTTTAGTGGATTTCTACTTATTTTATTAAATATCATCTCCACCAAACAGGACAAGCTTGCATCTGTTATAGTTTTGGAGAAAAATGTGTTCATTTCATGTATGCGCGAAATGCCTTAAAAATGGCTTTAAAATGGATTTGGAGCATGGAGACGATTATCTCGGGATTGCAAGATAACCAAACAAAACTTTTAGTGGATTTCTACTTATTTTATTAAATATCATCTCCACCAAACAGGACAAGCTTGCATCTGTTATAGTTTTGGAGAAAAATGTGTTCATTTCATGTATGCGCGAAATGCCTTAAAAATGGCTTTAAAATGGATTTGGAGCATGGAGACGATTATCTCGGGATTGCAAGATAACCAAACAAAACTTTTAGTGGATTTCTACTTATTTTATTAAATATCATCTCCACCAAACAGGACAAGCTTGCATCTGTTATAGTTTTGGAGAAAAATGTGTTCATTTCATGTATGCGCGAAATGCCTTAAAAATGGCTTTAAAATGGATTTGGAGCATGGAGACGATTATCTCGGGATTGCAAGATAACCAAACAAAACTTTTAGTGGATTTCTACTTATTTTATTAAATATCATCTCCACCAAACAGGACAAGCTTGCATCTGTTATAGTTTTGGAGAAAAATGTGTTCATTTCATGTATGCGCGAAATGCCTTAAAAATGGCTTTAAAATGGATTTGGAGCATGGAGACGATTATCTCGGGATTGCAAGATAACCAAACAAAACTTTTAGTGGATTTCTACTTATTTTATTAAATATCATCTCCACCAAACAGGACAAGCTTGCATCTGTTATAGTTTTGGAGAAAAATGTGTTCATTTCATGTATGCGCGAAATGCCTTAAAAATGGCTTTAAAATGGATTTGGAGCATGGAGACGATTATCTCGGGATTGCAAGATAACCAAACAAAACTTTTAGTGGATTTCTACTTATTTTATTAAATATCATCTCCACCAAACAGGACAAGCTTGCATCTGTTATAGTTTTGGAGAAAAATGTGTTCATTTCATGTATGCGCGAAATGCCTTAAAAATGGCTTTAAAATGGATTTGGAGCATGGAGACGATTATCTCGGGATTGCAAGATAACCAAACAAAACTTTTAGTGGATTTCTACTTATTTTATTAAATATCATCTCCACCAAACAGGACAAGCTTGCATCTGTTATAGTTTTGGAGAAAAATGTGTTCATTTCATGTATGCGCGAAATGCCTTAAAAATGGCTTTAAAATGGATTTGGAGCATGGAGACGATTATCTCGGGATTGCAAGATAACCAAACAAAACTTTTAGTGGATTTCTACTTATTTTATTAAATATCATCTCCACCAAACAGGACAAGCTTGCATCTGTTATAGTTTTGGAGAAAAATGTGTTCATTTCATGTATGCGCGAAATGCCTTAAAAATGGCTTTAAAATGGATTTGGAGCATGGAGACGATTATCTCGGGATTGCAAGATAACCAAACAAAACTTTTAGTGGATTTCTACTTATTTTATTAAATATCATCTCCACCAAACAGGACAAGCTTGCATCTGTTATAGTTTTGGAGAAAAATGTGTTCATTTCATGTATGCGCGAAATGCCTTAAAAATGGCTTTAAAATGGATTTGGAGCATGGAGACGATTATCTCGGGATTGCAAGATAACCAAACAAAACTTTTAGTGGATTTCTACTTATTTTATTAAATATCATCTCCACCAAACAGGACAAGCTTGCATCTGTTATAGTTTTGGAGAAAAATGTGTTCATTTCATGTATGCGCGAAATGCCTTAAAAATGGCTTTAAAATGGATTTGGAGCATGGAGACGATTATCTCGGGATTGCAAGATAACCAAACAAAACTTTTAGTGGATTTCTACTTATTTTATTAAATATCATCTCCACCAAACAGGACAAGCTTGCATCTGTTATAGTTTTGGAGAAAAATGTGTTCATTTCATGTATGCGCGAAATGCCTTAAAAATGGCTTTAAAATGGATTTGGAGCATGGAGACGATTATCTCGGGATTGCAAGATAACCAAACAAAACTTTTACGTGGATTTCTACTTATTTTATTAAATATCATCTCCACCAAACAGGACAAGCTTGCATCTGTTATAGTTTTGGAGAAAAATGTGTTCATTTCATGTATGCGCGAAATGCCTTAAAAATGGCTTTAAAATGGATTTGGAGCATGGAGACGATTATCTCGGGATTGCAAGATAACCAAACAAAACTTTTAGTGGATTTCTACTTATTTTATTAAATATCATCTCCACCAAACAGGACAAGCTTGCATCTGTTATAGTTTTGGAGAAAAATGTGTTCATTTCATGTATGCGCGAAATGCCTTAAAAATGGCTTTAAAATGGATTTGGAGCATGGAGACGATTATCTCGGGATTGCAAGATAACCAAACAAAACTTTTAGTGGATTTCTACTTATTTTATTAAATATCATCTCCACCAAACAGGACAAGCTTGCATCTGTTATAGTTTTGGAGAAAAATGTGTTCATTTCATGTATGCGCGAAATGCCTTAAAAATGGCTTTAAAATGGATTTGGAGCATGGAGACGATTATCTCGGGATTGCAAGATAACCAAACAAAACTTTTAGTGGATTTCTACTTATTTTATTAAATATCATCTCCACCAAACAGGACAAGCTTGCATCTGTTATAGTTTTGGAGAAAAATGTGTTCATTTCATGTATGCGCGAAATGCCTTAAAAATGGCTTTAAAATGGATTTGGAGCATGGAGACGATTATCTCGGGATTGCAAGATAACCAAACAAAACTTTTAGTGGATTTCTACTTATTTTATTAAATATCATCTCCACCAAACAGGACAAGCTTGCATCTGTTATAGTTTTGGAGAAAAATGTGTTCATTTCATGTATGCGCGAAATGCCTTAAAAATGGCTTTAAAATGGATTTGGAGCATGGAGACGATTATCTCGGGATTGCAAGATAACCAAACAAAACTTTTAGTGGATTTCTACTTATTTTATTAAATATCATCTCCACCAAACAGGACAAGCTTGCATCTGTTATAGTTTTGGAGAAAAATGTGTTCATTTCATGTATGCGCGAAATGCCTTAAAAATGGCTTTAAAATGGATTTGGAGCATGGAGACGATTATCTCGGGATTGCAAGATAACCAAACAAAACTTTTAGTGGATTTCTACTTATTTTATTAAATATCATCTCCACCAAACAGGACAAGCTTGCATCTGTTATAGTTTTGGAGAAAAATGTGTTCATTTCATGTATGCGCGAAATGCCTTAAAAATGGCTTTAAAATGGATTTGGAGCATGGAGACGATTATCTCGGGATTGCAAGATAACCAAACAAAACTTTTAGTGGATTTCTACTTATTTTATTAAATATCATCTCCACCAAACAGGACAAGCTTGCATCTGTTATAGTTTTGGAGAAAAATGTGTTCATTTCATGTATGCGCGAAATGCCTTAAAAATGGCTTTAAAATGGATTTGGAGCATGGAGACGATTATCTCGGGATTGCAAGATAACCAAACAAAACTTTTAGTGGATTTCTACTTATTTTATTAAATATCATCTCCACCAAACAGGACAAGCTTGCATCTGTTATAGTTTTGGAGAAAAATGTGTTCATTTCATGTATGCGCGAAATGCCTTAAAAATGGCTTTAAAATGGATTTGGAGCATGGAGACGATTATCTCGGGATTGCAAGATAACCAAACAAAACTTTTAGTGGATTTCTACTTATTTTATTAAATATCATCTCCACCAAACAGGACAAGCTTGCATCTGTTATAGTTTTGGAGAAAAATGTGTTCATTTCATGTATGCGCGAAATGCCTTAAAAATGGCTTTAAAATGGATTTGGAGCATGGAGACGATTATCTCGGGATTGCAAGATAACCAAACAAAACTTTTAGTGGATTTCTACTTATTTTATTAAATATCATCTCCACCAAACAGGACAAGCTTGCATCTGTTATAGTTTTGGAGAAAAATGTGTTCATTTCATGTATGCGCGAAATGCCTTAAAAATGGCTTTAAAATGGATTTGGAGCATGGAGACGATTATCTCGGGATTGCAAGATAACCAAACAAAACTTTTAGTGGATTTCTACTTATTTTATTAAATATCATCTCCACCAAACAGGACAAGCTTGCATCTGTTATAGTTTTGGAGAAAAATGTGTTCATTTCATGTATGCGCGAAATGCCTTAAAAATGGCTTTAAAATGGATTTGGAGCATGGAGACGATTATCTCGGGATTGCAAGATAACCAAACAAAACTTTTAGTGGATTTCTACTTATTTTATTAAATATCATCTCCACCAAACAGGACAAGCTTGCATCTGTTATAGTTTTGGAGAAAAATGTGTTCATTTCATGTATGCGCGAAATGCCTTAAAAATGGCTTTAAAATGGATTTGGAGCATGGAGACGATTATCTCGGGATTGCAAGATAACCAAACAAAACTTTTAGTGGATTTCTACTTATTTTATTAAATATCATCTCCACCAAACAGGACAAGCTTGCATCTGTTATAGTTTTGGAGAAAAATGTGTTCATTTCATGTATGCGCGAAATGCCTTAAAAATGGCTTTAAAATGGATTTGGAGCATGGAGACGATTATCTCGGGATTGCAAGATAACCAAACAAAACTTTTAGTGGATTTCTACTTATTTTATTAAATATCATCTCCACCAAACAGGACAAGCTTGCATCTGTTATAGTTTTGGAGAAAAATGTGTTCATTTCATGTATGCGCGAAATGCCTTAAAAATGGCTTTAAAATGGATTTGGAGCATGGAGACGATTATCTCGGGATTGCAAGATAACCAAACAAAACTTTTAGTGGATTTCTACTTATTTTATTAAATATCATCTCCACCAAACAGGACAAGCTTGCATCTGTTATAGTTTTGGAGAAAAATGTGTTCATTTCATGTATGCGCGAAATGCCTTAAAAATGGCTTTAAAATGGATTTGGAGCATGGAGACGATTATCTCGGGATTGCAAGATAACCAAACAAAACTTTTAGTGGATTTCTACTTATTTTATTAAATATCATCTCCACCAAACAGGACAAGCTTGCATCTGTTATAGTTTTGGAGAAAAATGTGTTCATTTCATGTATGCGCGAAATGCCTTAAAAATGGCTTTAAAATGGATTTGGAGCATGGAGACGATTATCTCGGGATTGCAAGATAACCAAACAAAACTTTTAGTGGATTTCTACTTATTTTATTAAATATCATCTCCACCAAACAGGACAAGCTTGCATCTGTTATAGTTTTGGAGAAAAATGTGTTCATTTCATGTATGCGCGAAATGCCTTAAAAATGGCTTTAAAATGGATTTGGAGCATGGAGACGATTATCTCGGGATTGCAAGATAACCAAACAAAACTTTTAGTGGATTTCTACTTATTTTATTAAATATCATCTCCACCAAACAGGACAAGCTTGCATCTGTTATAGTTTTGGAGAAAAATGTGTTCATTTCATGTATGCGCGAAATGCCTTAAAAATGGCTTTAAAATGGATTTGGAGCATGGAGACGATTATCTCGGGATTGCAAGATAACCAAACAAAACTTTTAGTGGATTTCTACTTATTTTATTAAATATCATCTCCACCAAACAGGACAAGCTTGCATCTGTTATAGTTTTGGAGAAAAATGTGTTCATTTCATGTATGCGCGAAATGCCTTAAAAATGGCTTTAAAATGGATTTGGAGCATGGAGACGATTATCTCGGGATTGCAAGATAACCAAACAAAACTTTTAGTGGATTTCTACTTATTTTATTAAATATCATCTCCACCAAACAGGACAAGCTTGCATCTGTTATAGTTTTGGAGAAAAATGTGTTCATTTCATGTATGCGCGAAATGCCTTAAAAATGGCTTTAAAATGGATTTGGAGCATGGAGACGATTATCTCGGGATTGCAAGATAACCAAACAAAACTTTTAGTGGATTTCTACTTATTTTATTAAATATCATCTCCACCAAACAGGACAAGCTTGCATCTGTTATAGTTTTGGAGAAAAATGTGTTCATTTCATGTATGCGCGAAATGCCTTAAAAATGGCTTTAAAATGGATTTGGAGCATGGAGACGATTATCTCGGGATTGCAAGATAACCAAACAAAACTTTTAGTGGATTTCTACTTATTTTATTAAATATCATCTCCACCAAACAGGACAAGCTTGCATCTGTTATAGTTTTGGAGAAAAATGTGTTCATTTCATGTATGCGCGAAATGCCTTAAAAATGGCTTTAAAATGGATTTGGAGCATGGAGACGATTATCTCGGGATTGCAAGATAACCAAACAAAACTTTTAGTGGATTTCTACTTATTTTATTAAATATCATCTCCACCAAACAGGACAAGCTTGCATCTGTTATAGTTTTGGAGAAAAATGTGTTCATTTCATGTATGCGCGAAATGCCTTAAAAATGGCTTTAAAATGGATTTGGAGCATGGAGACGATTATCTCGGGATTGCAAGATAACCAAACAAAACTTTTAGTGGATTTCTACTTATTTTATTAAATATCATCTCCACCAAACAGGACAAGCTTGCATCTGTTATAGTTTTGGAGAAAAATGTGTTCATTTCATGTATGCGCGAAATGCCTTAAAAATGGCTTTAAAATGGATTTGGAGCATGGAGACGATTATCTCGGGATTGCAAGATAACCAAACAAAACTTTTAGTGGATTTCTACTTATTTTATTAAATATCATCTCCACCAAACAGGACAAGCTTGCATCTGTTATAGTTTTGGAGAAAAATGTGTTCATTTCATGTATGCGCGAAATGCCTTAAAAATGGCTTTAAAATGGATTTGGAGCATGGAGACGATTATCTCGGGATTGCAAGATAACCAAACAAAACTTTTAGTGGATTTCTACTTATTTTATTAAATATCATCTCCACCAAACAGGACAAGCTTGCATCTGTTATAGTTTTGGAGAAAAATGTGTTCATTTCATGTATGCGCGAAATGCCTTAAAAATGGCTTTAAAATGGATTTGGAGCATGGAGACGATTATCTCGGGATTGCAAGATAACCAAACAAAACTTTTAGTGGATTTCTACTTATTTTATTAAATATCATCTCCACCAAACAGGACAAGCTTGCATCTGTTATAGTTTTGGAGAAAAATGTGTTCATTTCATGTATGCGCGAAATGCCTTAAAAATGGCTTTAAAATGGATTTGGAGCATGGAGACGATTATCTCGGGATTGCAAGATAACCAAACAAAACTTTTAGTGGATTTCTACTTATTTTATTAAATATCATCTCCACCAAACAGGACAAGCTTGCATCTGTTATAGTTTTGGAGAAAAATGTGTTCATTTCATGTATGCGCGAAATGCCTTAAAAATGGCTTTAAAATGGATTTGGAGCATGGAGACGATTATCTCGGGATTGCAAGATAACCAAACAAAACTTTTAGTGGATTTCTACTTATTTTATTAAATATCATCTCCACCAAACAGGACAAGCTTGCATCTGTTATAGTTTTGGAGAAAAATGTGTTCATTTCATGTATGCGCGAAATGCCTTAAAAATGGCTTTAAAATGGATTTGGAGCATGGAGACGATTATCTCGGGATTGCAAGATAACCAAACAAAACTTTTAGTGGATTTCTACTTATTTTATTAAATATCATCTCCACCAAACAGGACAAGCTTGCATCTGTTATAGTTTTGGAGAAAAATGTGTTCATTTCATGTATGCGCGAAATGCCTTAAAAATGGCTTTAAAATGGATTTGGAGCATGGAGACGATTATCTCGGGATTGCAAGATAACCAAACAAAACTTTTAGTGGATTTCTACTTATTTTATTAAATATCATCTCCACCAAACAGGACAAGCTTGCATCTGTTATAGTTTTGGAGAAAAATGTGTTCATTTCATGTATGCGCGAAATGCCTTAAAAATGGCTTTAAAATGGATTTGGAGCATGGAGACGATTATCTCGGGATTGCAAGATAACCAAACAAAACTTTTAGTGGATTTCTACTTATTTTATTAAATATCATCTCCACCAAACAGGACAAGCTTGCATCTGTTATAGTTTTGGAGAAAAATGTGTTCATTTCATGTATGCGCGAAATGCCTTAAAAATGGCTTTAAAATGGATTTGGAGCATGGAGACGATTATCTCGGGATTGCAAGATAACCAAACAAAACTTTTAGTGGATTTCTACTTATTTTATTAAATATCATCTCCACCAAACAGGACAAGCTTGCATCTGTTATAGTTTTGGAGAAAAATGTGTTCATTTCATGTATGCGCGAAATGCCTTAAAAATGGCTTTAAAATGGATTTGGAGCATGGAGACGATTATCTCGGGATTGCAAGATAACCAAACAAAACTTTTAGTGGATTTCTACTTATTTTATTAAATATCATCTCCACCAAACAGGACAAGCTTGCATCTGTTATAGTTTTGGAGAAAAATGTGTTCATTTCATGTATGCGCGAAATGCCTTAAAAATGGCTTTAAAAT
Organism: Anomaloglossus baeobatrachus; assembly: GCF_048569485.1. Lineage (NCBI taxonomy): Eukaryota > Metazoa > Chordata > Amphibia > Anura > Aromobatidae > Anomaloglossus > Anomaloglossus baeobatrachus. The sequence continues at coordinate 59,164 of NW_027441990.1, read as the reverse complement.
GGATTTGGAGCATGGAGACGATTATCTCGGGATTGCAAGATAACCAAACAAAACTTTTAGTGGATTTCTACTTATTTTATTAAATATCATCTCCACCAAACAGGACAAGCTTGCATCTGTTATAGTTTTGGAGAAAAATGTGTTCATTTCATGTATGCGCGAAATGCCTTAAAAATGGCTTTAAAATGGATTTGGAGCATGGAGACGATTATCTCGGGATTGCAAGATAACCAAACAAAACTTTTAGTGGATTTCTACTTATTTTATTAAATATCATCTCCACCAAACAGGACAAGCTTGCATCTGTTATAGTTTTGGAGAAAAATGTGTTCATTTCATGTATGCGCGAAATGCCTTAAAAATGGCTTTAAAATGGATTTGGAGCATGGAGACGATTATCTCGGGATTGCAAGATAACCAAACAAAACTTTTAGTGGATTTCTACTTATTTTATTAAATATCATCTCCACCAAACAGGACAAGCTTGCATCTGTTATAGTTTTGGAGAAAAATGTGTTCATTTCATGTATGCGCGAAATGCCTTAAAAATGGCTTTAAAATGGATTTGGAGCATGGAGACGATTATCTCGGGATTGCAAGATAACCAAACAAAACTTTTAGTGGATTTCTACTTATTTTATTAAATATCATCTCCACCAAACAGGACAAGCTTGCATCTGTTATAGTTTTGGAGAAAAATGTGTTCATTTCATGTATGCGCGAAATGCCTTAAAAATGGCTTTAAAATGGATTTGGAGCATGGAGACGATTATCTCGGGATTGCAAGATAACCAAACAAAACTTTTAGTGGATTTCTACTTATTTTATTAAATATCATCTCCACCAAACAGGACAAGCTTGCATCTGTTATAGTTTTGGAGAAAAATGTGTTCATTTCATGTATGCGCGAAATGCCTTAAAAATGGCTTTAAAATGGATTTGGAGCATGGAGACGATTATCTCGGGATTGCAAGATAACCAAACAAAACTTTTAGTGGATTTCTACTTATTTTATTAAATATCATCTCCACCAAACAGGACAAGCTTGCATCTGTTATAGTTTTGGAGAAAAATGTGTTCATTTCATGTATGCGCGAAATGCCTTAAAAATGGCTTTAAAATGGATTTGGAGCATGGAGACGATTATCTCGGGATTGCAAGATAACCAAACAAAACTTTTAGTGGATTTCTACTTATTTTATTAAATATCATCTCCACCAAACAGGACAAGCTTGCATCTGTTATAGTTTTGGAGAAAAATGTGTTCATTTCATGTATGCGCGAAATGCCTTAAAAATGGCTTTAAAATGGATTTGGAGCATGGAGACGATTATCTCGGGATTGCAAGATAACCAAACAAAACTTTTAGTGGATTTCTACTTATTTTATTAAATATCATCTCCACCAAACAGGACAAGCTTGCATCTGTTATAGTTTTGGAGAAAAATGTGTTCATTTCATGTATGCGCGAAATGCCTTAAAAATGGCTTTAAAATGGATTTGGAGCATGGAGACGATTATCTCGGGATTGCAAGATAACCAAACAAAACTTTTAGTGGATTTCTACTTATTTTATTAAATATCATCTCCACCAAACAGGACAAGCTTGCATCTGTTATAGTTTTGGAGAAAAATGTGTTCATTTCATGTATGCGCGAAATGCCTTAAAAATGGCTTTAAAATGGATTTGGAGCATGGAGACGATTATCTCGGGATTGCAAGATAACCAAACAAAACTTTTAGTGGATTTCTACTTATTTTATTAAATATCATCTCCACCAAACAGGACAAGCTTGCATCTGTTATAGTTTTGGAGAAAAATGTGTTCATTTCATGTATGCGCGAAATGCCTTAAAAATGGCTTTAAAATGGATTTGGAGCATGGAGACGATTATCTCGGGATTGCAAGATAACCAAACAAAACTTTTAGTGGATTTCTACTTATTTTATTAAATATCATCTCCACCAAACAGGACAAGCTTGCATCTGTTATAGTTTTGGAGAAAAATGTGTTCATTTCATGTATGCGCGAAATGCCTTAAAAATGGCTTTAAAATGGATTTGGAGCATGGAGACGATTATCTCGGGATTGCAAGATAACCAAACAAAACTTTTAGTGGATTTCTACTTATTTTATTAAATATCATCTCCACCAAACAGGACAAGCTTGCATCTGTTATAGTTTTGGAGAAAAATGTGTTCATTTCATGTATGCGCGAAATGCCTTAAAAATGGCTTTAAAATGGATTTGGAGCATGGAGACGATTATCTCGGGATTGCAAGATAACCAAACAAAACTTTTAGTGGATTTCTACTTATTTTATTAAATATCATCTCCACCAAACAGGACAAGCTTGCATCTGTTATAGTTTTGGAGAAAAATGTGTTCATTTCATGTATGCGCGAAATGCCTTAAAAATGGCTTTAAAATGGATTTGGAGCATGGAGACGATTATCTCGGGATTGCAAGATAACCAAACAAAACTTTTAGTGGATTTCTACTTATTTTATTAAATATCATCTCCACCAAACAGGACAAGCTTGCATCTGTTATAGTTTTGGAGAAAAATGTGTTCATTTCATGTATGCGCGAAATGCCTTAAAAATGGCTTTAAAATGGATTTGGAGCATGGAGACGATTATCTCGGGATTGCAAGATAACCAAACAAAACTTTTAGTGGATTTCTACTTATTTTATTAAATATCATCTCCACCAAACAGGACAAGCTTGCATCTGTTATAGTTTTGGAGAAAAATGTGTTCATTTCATGTATGCGCGAAATGCCTTAAAAATGGCTTTAAAATGGATTTGGAGCATGGAGACGATTATCTCGGGATTGCAAGATAACCAAACAAAACTTTTAGTGGATTTCTACTTATTTTATTAAATATCATCTCCACCAAACAGGACAAGCTTGCATCTGTTATAGTTTTGGAGAAAAATGTGTTCATTTCATGTATGCGCGAAATGCCTTAAAAATGGCTTTAAAATGGATTTGGAGCATGGAGACGATTATCTCGGGATTGCAAGATAACCAAACAAAACTTTTAGTGGATTTCTACTTATTTTATTAAATATCATCTCCACCAAACAGGACAAGCTTGCATCTGTTATAGTTTTGGAGAAAAATGTGTTCATTTCATGTATGCGCGAAATGCCTTAAAAATGGCTTTAAAATGGATTTGGAGCATGGAGACGATTATCTCGGGATTGCAAGATAACCAAACAAAACTTTTAGTGGATTTCTACTTATTTTATTAAATATCATCTCCACCAAACAGGACAAGCTTGCATCTGTTATAGTTTTGGAGAAAAATGTGTTCATTTCATGTATGCGCGAAATGCCTTAAAAATGGCTTTAAAATGGATTTGGAGCATGGAGACGATTATCTCGGGATTGCAAGATAACCAAACAAAACTTTTAGTGGATTTCTACTTATTTTATTAAATATCATCTCCACCAAACAGGACAAGCTTGCATCTGTTATAGTTTTGGAGAAAAATGTGTTCATTTCATGTATGCGCGAAATGCCTTAAAAATGGCTTTAAAATGGATTTGGAGCATGGAGACGATTATCTCGGGATTGCAAGATAACCAAACAAAACTTTTAGTGGATTTCTACTTATTTTATTAAATATCATCTCCACCAAACAGGACAAGCTTGCATCTGTTATAGTTTTGGAGAAAAATGTGTTCATTTCATGTATGCGCGAAATGCCTTAAAAATGGCTTTAAAATGGATTTGGAGCATGGAGACGATTATCTCGGGATTGCAAGATAACCAAACAAAACTTTTAGTGGATTTCTACTTATTTTATTAAATATCATCTCCACCAAACAGGACAAGCTTGCATCTGTTATAGTTTTGGAGAAAAATGTGTTCATTTCATGTATGCGCGAAATGCCTTAAAAATGGCTTTAAAATGGATTTGGAGCATGGAGACGATTATCTCGGGATTGCAAGATAACCAAACAAAACTTTTAGTGGATTTCTACTTATTTTATTAAATATCATCTCCACCAAACAGGACAAGCTTGCATCTGTTATAGTTTTGGAGAAAAATGTGTTCATTTCATGTATGCGCGAAATGCCTTAAAAATGGCTTTAAAATGGATTTGGAGCATGGAGACGATTATCTCGGGATTGCAAGATAACCAAACAAAACTTTTAGTGGATTTCTACTTATTTTATTAAATATCATCTCCACCAAACAGGACAAGCTTGCATCTGTTATAGTTTTGGAGAAAAATGTGTTCATTTCATGTATGCGCGAAATGCCTTAAAAATGGCTTTAAAATGGATTTGGAGCATGGAGACGATTATCTCGGGATTGCAAGATAACCAAACAAAACTTTTAGTGGATTTCTACTTATTTTATTAAATATCATCTCCACCAAACAGGACAAGCTTGCATCTGTTATAGTTTTGGAGAAAAATGTGTTCATTTCATGTATGCGCGAAATGCCTTAAAAATGGCTTTAAAATGGATTTGGAGCATGGAGACGATTATCTCGGGATTGCAAGATAACCAAACAAAACTTTTAGTGGATTTCTACTTATTTTATTAAATATCATCTCCACCAAACAGGACAAGCTTGCATCTGTTATAGTTTTGGAGAAAAATGTGTTCATTTCATGTATGCGCGAAATGCCTTAAAAATGGCTTTAAAATGGATTTGGAGCATGGAGACGATTATCTCGGGATTGCAAGATAACCAAACAAAACTTTTAGTGGATTTCTACTTATTTTATTAAATATCATCTCCACCAAACAGGACAAGCTTGCATCTGTTATAGTTTTGGAGAAAAATGTGTTCATTTCATGTATGCGCGAAATGCCTTAAAAATGGCTTTAAAATGGATTTGGAGCATGGAGACGATTATCTCGGGATTGCAAGATAACCAAACAAAACTTTTAGTGGATTTCTACTTATTTTATTAAATATCATCTCCACCAAACAGGACAAGCTTGCATCTGTTATAGTTTTGGAGAAAAATGTGTTCATTTCATGTATGCGCGAAATGCCTTAAAAATGGCTTTAAAATGGATTTGGAGCATGGAGACGATTATCTCGGGATTGCAAGATAACCAAACAAAACTTTTAGTGGATTTCTACTTATTTTATTAAATATCATCTCCACCAAACAGGACAAGCTTGCATCTGTTATAGTTTTGGAGAAAAATGTGTTCATTTCATGTATGCGCGAAATGCCTTAAAAATGGCTTTAAAATGGATTTGGAGCATGGAGACGATTATCTCGGGATTGCAAGATAACCAAACAAAACTTTTAGTGGATTTCTACTTATTTTATTAAATATCATCTCCACCAAACAGGACAAGCTTGCATCTGTTATAGTTTTGGAGAAAAATGTGTTCATTTCATGTATGCGCGAAATGCCTTAAAAATGGCTTTAAAATGGATTTGGAGCATGGAGACGATTATCTCGGGATTGCAAGATAACCAAACAAAACTTTTAGTGGATTTCTACTTATTTTATTAAATATCATCTCCACCAAACAGGACAAGCTTGCATCTGTTATAGTTTTGGAGAAAAATGTGTTCATTTCATGTATGCGCGAAATGCCTTAAAAATGGCTTTAAAATGGATTTGGAGCATGGAGACGATTATCTCGGGATTGCAAGATAACCAAACAAAACTTTTAGTGGATTTCTACTTATTTTATTAAATATCATCTCCACCAAACAGGACAAGCTTGCATCTGTTATAGTTTTGGAGAAAAATGTGTTCATTTCATGTATGCGCGAAATGCCTTAAAAATGGCTTTAAAATGGATTTGGAGCATGGAGACGATTATCTCGGGATTGCAAGATAACCAAACAAAACTTTTAGTGGATTTCTACTTATTTTATTAAATATCATCTCCACCAAACAGGACAAGCTTGCATCTGTTATAGTTTTGGAGAAAAATGTGTTCATTTCATGTATGCGCGAAATGCCTTAAAAATGGCTTTAAAATGGATTTGGAGCATGGAGACGATTATCTCGGGATTGCAAGATAACCAAACAAAACTTTTAGTGGATTTCTACTTATTTTATTAAATATCATCTCCACCAAACAGGACAAGCTTGCATCTGTTATAGTTTTGGAGAAAAATGTGTTCATTTCATGTATGCGCGAAATGCCTTAAAAATGGCTTTAAAATGGATTTGGAGCATGGAGACGATTATCTCGGGATTGCAAGATAACCAAACAAAACTTTTAGTGGATTTCTACTTATTTTATTAAATATCATCTCCACCAAACAGGACAAGCTTGCATCTGTTATAGTTTTGGAGAAAAATGTGTTCATTTCATGTATGCGCGAAATGCCTTAAAAATGGCTTTAAAATGGATTTGGAGCATGGAGACGATTATCTCGGGATTGCAAGATAACCAAACAAAACTTTTAGTGGATTTCTACTTATTTTATTAAATATCATCTCCACCAAACAGGACAAGCTTGCATCTGTTATAGTTTTGGAGAAAAATGTGTTCATTTCATGTATGCGCGAAATGCCTTAAAAATGGCTTTAAAATGGATTTGGAGCATGGAGACGATTATCTCGGGATTGCAAGATAACCAAACAAAACTTTTAGTGGATTTCTACTTATTTTATTAAATATCATCTCCACCAAACAGGACAAGCTTGCATCTGTTATAGTTTTGGAGAAAAATGTGTTCATTTCATGTATGCGCGAAATGCCTTAAAAATGGCTTTAAAATGGATTTGGAGCATGGAGACGATTATCTCGGGATTGCAAGATAACCAAACAAAACTTTTAGTGGATTTCTACTTATTTTATTAAATATCATCTCCACCAAACAGGACAAGCTTGCATCTGTTATAGTTTTGGAGAAAAATGTGTTCATTTCATGTATGCGCGAAATGCCTTAAAAATGGCTTTAAAATGGATTTGGAGCATGGAGACGATTATCTCGGGATTGCAAGATAACCAAACAAAACTTTTAGTGGATTTCTACTTATTTTATTAAATATCATCTCCACCAAACAGGACAAGCTTGCATCTGTTATAGTTTTGGAGAAAAATGTGTTCATTTCATGTATGCGCGAAATGCCTTAAAAATGGCTTTAAAATGGATTTGGAGCATGGAGACTATTATCTCGGGATTGCAATATAACCAAACAAAACTTTTAGTGGATTTCTACTTATTTTATTAAATATCATCTCCACCAAACAGGACAAGCTTGCATCTGTTATAGTTTTGGAGAAAAATGTGTTCATTTCATGTATGCGCGAAATGCCTTAAAAATGGCTTTAAAATGGATTTGGAGCATGGAGACGATTATCTCGGGATTGCAAGATAACCAAACAAAACTTTTAGTGGATTTCTACTTATTTTATTAAATATCATCTCCACCAAACAGGACAAGCTTGCATCTGTTATAGTTTTGGAGAAAAATGTGTTCATTTCATGTATGCGCGAAATGCCTTAAAAATGGCTTTAAAATGGATTTGGAGCATGGAGACGATTATCTCGGGATTGCAAGATAACCAAACAAAACTTTTAGTGGATTTCTACTTATTTTATTAAATATCATCTCCACCAAACAGGACAAGCTTGCATCTGTTATAGTTTTGGAGAAAAATGTGTTCATTTCATGTATGCGCGAAATGCCTTAAAAATGGCTTTAAAATGGATTTGGAGCATGGAGACGATTATCTCGGGATTGCAAGATAACCAAACAAAACTTTTAGTGGATTTCTACTTATTTTATTAAATATCATCTCCACCAAACAGGACAAGCTTGCATCTGTTATAGTTTTGGAGAAAAATGTGTTCATTTCATGTATGCGCGAAATGCCTTAAAAATGGCTTTAAAATGGATTTGGAGCATGGAGACGATTATCTCGGGATTGCAAGATAACCAAACAAAACTTTTAGTGGATTTCTACTTATTTTATTAAATATCATCTCCACCAAACAGGACAAGCTTGCATCTGTTATAGTTTTGGAGAAAAATGTGTTCATTTCATGTATGCGCGAAATGCCTTAAAAATGGCTTTAAAATGGATTTGGAGCATGGAGACGATTATCTCGGGATTGCAAGATAACCAAACAAAACTTTTAGTGGATTTCTACTTATTTTATTAAATATCATCTCCACCAAACAGGACAAGCTTGCATCTGTTATAGTTTTGGAGAAAAATGTGTTCATTTCATGTATGCGCGAAATGCCTTAAAAATGGCTTTAAAATGGATTTGGAGCATGGAGACGATTATCTCGGGATTGCAAGATAACCAAACAAAACTTTTAGTGGATTTCTACTTATTTTATTAAATATCTCATCTCCACCAAACAGGACAAGCTTGCATCTGTTATAGTTTTGGAGAAAAATGTGTTCATTTCATGTATGCGCGAAATGCCTTAAAAATGGCTTTAAAATGGATTTGGAGCATGGAGACGATTATCTCGGGATTGCAAGATAACCAAACAAAACTTTTAGTGGATTTCTACTTATTTTATTAAATATCATCTCCACCAAACAGGACAAGCTTGCATCTGTTATAGTTTTGGAGAAAAATGTGTTCATTTCATGTATGCGCGAAATGCCTTAAAAATGGCTTTAAAATGGATTTGGAGCATGGAGACGATTATCTCGGGATTGCAAGATAACCAAACAAAACTTTTAGTGGATTTCTACTTATTTTATTAAATATCATCTCCACCAAACAGGACAAGCTTGCATCTGTTATAGTTTTGGAGAAAAATGTGTTCATTTCATGTATGCGCGAAATGCCTTAAAAATGGCTTTAAAATGGATTTGGAGCATGGAGACGATTATCTCGGGATTGCAAGATAACCAAACAAAACTTTTAGTGGATTTCTACTTATTTTATTAAATATCATCTCCACCAAACAGGACAAGCTTGCATCTGTTATAGTTTTGGAGAAAAATGTGTTCATTTCATGTATGCGCGAAATGCCTTAAAAATGGCTTTAAAATGGATTTGGAGCATGGAGACGATTATCTCGGGATTGCAAGATAACCAAACAAAACTTTTAGTGGATTTCTACTTATTTTATTAAATATCATCTCCACCAAACAGGACAAGCTTGCATCTGTTATAGTTTTGGAGAAAAATGTGTTCATTTCATGTATGCGCGAAATGCCTTAAAAATGGCTTTAAAATGGATTTGGAGCATGGAGACGATTATCTCGGGATTGCAAGATAACCAAACAAAACTTTTAGTGGATTTCTACTTATTTTATTAAATATCATCTCCACCAAACAGGACAAGCTTGCATCTGTTATAGTTTTGGAGAAAAATGTGTTCATTTCATGTATGCGCGAAATGCCTTAAAAATGGCTTTAAAATGGATTTGGAGCATGGAGACGATTATCTCGGGATTGCAAGATAACCAAACAAAACTTTTAGTGGATTTCTACTTATTTTATTAAATATCATCTCCACCAAACAGGACAAGCTTGCATCTGTTATAGTTTTGGAGAAAAATGTGTTCATTTCATGTATGCGCGAAATGCCTTAAAAATGGCTTTAAAATGGATTTGGAGCATGGAGACGATTATCTCGGGATTGCAAGATAACCAAACAAAACTTTTAGTGGATTTCTACTTATTTTATTAAATATCATCTCCACCAAACAGGACAAGCTTGCATCTGTTATAGTTTTGGAGAAAAATGTGTTCATTTCATGTATGCGCGAAATGCCTTAAAAATGGCTTTAAAATGGATTTGGAGCATGGAGACGATTATCTCGGGATTGCAAGATAACCAAACAAAACTTTTAGTGGATTTCTACTTATTTTATTAAATATCATCTCCACCAAACAGGACAAGCTTGCATCTGTTATAGTTTTGGAGAAAAATGTGTTCATTTCATGTATGCGCGAAATGCCTTAAAAATGGCTTTAAAATGGATTTGGAGCATGGAGACGATTATCTCGGGATTGCAAGATAACCAAACAAAACTTTTAGTGGATTTCTACTTATTTTATTAAATATCATCTCCACCAAACAGGACAAGCTTGCATCTGTTATAGTTTTGGAGAAAAATGTGTTCATTTCATGTATGCGCGAAATGCCTTAAAAATGGCTTTAAAATGGATTTGGAGCATGGAGACGATTATCTCGGGATTGCAAGATAACCAAACAAAACTTTTAGTGGATTTCTACTTATTTTATTAAATATCATCTCCACCAAACAGGACAAGCTTGCATCTGTTATAGTTTTGGAGAAAAATGTGTTCATTTCATGTATGCGCGAAATGCCTTAAAAATGGCTTTAAAATGGATTTGGAGCATGGAGACGATTATCTCGGGATTGCAAGATAACCAAACAAAACTTTTAGTGGATTTCTACTTATTTTATTAAATATCATCTCCACCAAACAGGACAAGCTTGCATCTGTTATAGTTTTGGAGAAAAATGTGTTCATTTCATGTATGCGCGAAATGCCTTAAAAATGGCTTTAAAATGGATTTGGAGCATGGAGACGATTATCTCGGGATTGCAAGATAACCAAACAAAACTTTTAGTGGATTTCTACTTATTTTATTAAATATCATCTCCACCAAACAGGACAAGCTTGCATCTGTTATAGTTTTGGAGAAAAATGTGTTCATTTCATGTATGCGCGAAATGCCTTAAAAATGGCTTTAAAATGGATTTGGAGCATGGAGACGATTATCTCGGGATTGCAAGATAACCAAACAAAACTTTTAGTGGATTTCTACTTATTTTATTAAATATCATCTCCACCAAACAGGACAAGCTTGCATCTGTTATAGTTTTGGAGAAAAATGTGTTCATTTCATGTATGCGCGAAATGCCTTAAAAATGGCTTTAAAATGGATTTGGAGCATGGAGACGATTATCTCGGGATTGCAAGATAACCAAACAAAACTTTTAGTGGATTTCTACTTATTTTATTAAATATCATCTCCACCAAACAGGACAAGCTTGCATCTGTTATAGTTTTGGAGAAAAATGTGTTCATTTCATGTATGCGCGAAATGCCTTAAAAATGGCTTTAAAATGGATTTGGAGCATGGAGACGATTATCTCGGGATTGCAAGATAACCAAACAAAACTTTTAGTGGATTTCTACTTATTTTATTAAATATCATCTCCACCAAACAGGACAAGCTTGCATCTGTTATAGTTTTGGAGAAAAATGTGTTCATTTCATGTATGCGCGAAATGCCTTAAAAATGGCTTTAAAATGGATTTGGAGCATGGAGACGATTATCTCGGGATTGCAAGATAACCAAACAAAACTTTTAGTGGATTTCTACTTATTTTATTAAATATCATCTCCACCAAACAGGACAAGCTTGCATCTGTTATAGTTTTGGAGAAAAATGTGTTCATTTCATGTATGCGCGAAATGCCTTAAAAATGGCTTTAAAATGGATTTGGAGCATGGAGACGATTATCTCGGGATTGCAAGATAACCAAACAAAACTTTTAGTGGATTTCTACTTATTTTATTAAATATCATCTCCACCAAACAGGACAAGCTTGCATCTGTTATAGTTTTGGAGAAAAATGTGTTCATTTCATGTATGCGCGAAATGCCTTAAAAATGGCTTTAAAATGGATTTGGAGCATGGAGACGATTATCTCGGGATTGCAAGATAACCAAACAAAACTTTTAGTGGATTTCTACTTATTTTATTAAATATCATCTCCACCAAACAGGACAAGCTTGCATCTGTTATAGTTTTGGAGAAAAATGTGTTCATTTCATGTATGCGCGAAATGCCTTAAAAATGGCTTTAAAATGGATTTGGAGCATGGAGACGATTATCTCGGGATTGCAAGATAACCAAACAAAACTTTTAGTGGATTTCTACTTATTTTATTAAATATCATCTCCACCAAACAGGACAAGCTTGCATCTGTTATAGTTTTGGAGAAAAATGTGTTCATTTCATGTATGCGCGAAATGCCTTAAAAATGGCTTTAAAATGGATTTGGAGCATGGAGACGATTATCTCGGGATTGCAAGATAACCAAACAAAACTTTTAGTGGATTTCTACTTATTTTATTAAATATCATCTCCACCAAACAGGACAAGCTTGCATCTGTTATAGTTTTGGAGAAAAATGTGTTCATTTCATGTATGCGCGAAATGCCTTAAAAATGGCTTTAAAATGGATTTGGAGCATGGAGACGATTATCTCGGGATTGCAAGATAACCAAACAAAACTTTTAGTGGATTTCTACTTATTTTATTAAATATCATCTCCACCAAACAGGACAAGCTTGCATCTGTTATAGTTTTGGAGAAAAATGTGTTCATTTCATGTATGCGCGAAATGCCTTAAAAATGGCTTTAAAATGGATTTGGAGCATGGAGACGATTATCTCGGGATTGCAAGATAACCAAACAAAACTTTTAGTGGATTTCTACTTATTTTATTAAATATCATCTCCACCAAACAGGACAAGCTTGCATCTGTTATAGTTTTGGAGAAAAATGTGTTCATTTCATGTATGCGCGAAATGCCTTAAAAATGGCTTTAAAATGGATTTGGAGCATGGAGACGATTATCTCGGGATTGCAAGATAACCAAACAAAACTTTTAGTGGATTTCTACTTATTTTATTAAATATCATCTCCACCAAACAGGACAAGCTTGCATCTGTTATAGTTTTGGAGAAAAATGTGTTCATTTCATGTATGCGCGAAATGCCTTAAAAATGGCTTTAAAATGGATTTGGAGCATGGAGACGATTATCTCGGGATTGCAAGATAACCAAACAAAACTTTTAGTGGATTTCTACTTATTTTATTAAATATCATCTCCACCAAACAGGACAAGCTTGCATCTGTTATAGTTTTGGAGAAAAATGTGTTCATTTCATGTATGCGCGAAATGCCTTAAAAATGGCTTTAAAATGGATTTGGAGCATGGAGACGATTATCTCGGGATTGCAAGATAACCAAACAAAACTTTTAGTGGATTTCTACTTATTTTATTAAATATCATCTCCACCAAACAGGACAAGCTTGCATCTGTTATAGTTTTGGAGAAAAATGTGTTCATTTCATGTATGCGCGAAATGCCTTAAAAATGGCTTTAAAATGGATTTGGAGCATGGAGACGATTATCTCGGGATTGCAAGATAACCAAACAAAACTTTTAGTGGATTTCTACTTATTTTATTAAATATCATCTCCACCAAACAGGACAAGCTTGCATCTGTTATAGTTTTGGAGAAAAATGTGTTCATTTCATGTATGCGCGAAATGCCTTAAAAATGGCTTTAAAATGGATTTGGAGCATGGAGACGATTATCTCGGGATTGCAAGATAACCAAACAAAACTTTTAGTGGATTTCTACTTATTTTATTAAATATCATCTCCACCAAACAGGACAAGCTTGCATCTGTTATAGTTTTGGAGAAAAATGTGTTCATTTCATGTATGCGCGAAATGCCTTAAAAATGGCTTTAAAATGGATTTGGAGCATGGAGACGATTATCTCGGGATTGCAAGATAACCAAACAAAACTTTTAGTGGATTTCTACTTATTTTATTAAATATCATCTCCACCAAACAGGACAAGCTTGCATCTGTTATAGTTTTGGAGAAAAATGTGTTCATTTCATGTATGCGCGAAATGCCTTAAAAATGGCTTTAAAATGGATTTGGAGCATGGAGACGATTATCTCGGGATTGCAAGATAACCAAACAAAACTTTTAGTGGATTTCTACTTATTTTATTAAATATCATCTCCACCAAACAGGACAAGCTTGCATCTGTTATAGTTTTGGAGAAAAATGTGTTCATTTCATGTATGCGCGAAATGCCTTAAAAATGGCTTTAAAATGGATTTGGAGCATGGAGACGATTATCTCGGGATTGCAAGATAACCAAACAAAACTTTTAGTGGATTTCTACTTATTTTATTAAATATCATCTCCACCAAACAGGACAAGCTTGCATCTGTTATAGTTTTGGAGAAAAATGTGTTCATTTCATGTATGCGCGAAATGCCTTAAAAATGGCTTTAAAATGGATTTGGAGCATGGAGACGATTATCTCGGGATTGCAAGATAACCAAACAAAACTTTTAGTGGATTTCTACTTATTTTATTAAATATCATCTCCACCAAACAGGACAAGCTTGCATCTGTTATAGTTTTGGAGAAAAATGTGTTCATTTCATGTATGCGCGAAATGCCTTAAAAATGGCTTTAAAATGGATTTGGAGCATGGAGACGATTATCTCGGGATTGCAAGATAACCAAACAAAACTTTTAGTGGATTTCTACTTATTTTATTAAATATCATCTCCACCAAACAGGACAAGCTTGCATCTGTTATAGTTTTGGAGAAAAATGTGTTCATTTCATGTATGCGCGAAATGCCTTAAAAATGGCTTTAAAATGGATTTGGAGCATGGAGACGATTATCTCGGGATTGCAAGATAACCAAACAAAACTTTTAGTGGATTTCTACTTATTTTATTAAATATCATCTCCACCAAACAGGACAAGCTTGCATCTGTTATAGTTTTGGAGAAAAATGTGTTCATTTCATGTATGCGCGAAATGCCTTAAAAATGGCTTTAAAATGGATTTGGAGCATGGAGACGATTATCTCGGGATTGCAAGATAACCAAACAAAACTTTTAGTGGATTTCTACTTATTTTATTAAATATCATCTCCACCAAACAGGACAAGCTTGCATCTGTTATAGTTTTGGAGAAAAATGTGTTCATTTCATGTATGCGCGAAATGCCTTAAAAATGGCTTTAAAATGGATTTGGAGCATGGAGACGATTATCTCGGGATTGCAAGATAACCAAACAAAACTTTTAGTGGATTTCTACTTATTTTATTAAATATCATCTCCACCAAACAGGACAAGCTTGCATCTGTTATAGTTTTGGAGAAAAATGTGTTCATTTCATGTATGCGCGAAATGCCTTAAAAATGGCTTTAAAATGGATTTGGAGCATGGAGACGATTATCTCGGGATTGCAAGATAACCAAACAAAACTTTTAGTGGATTTCTACTTATTTTATTAAATATCATCTCCACCAAACAGGACAAGCTTGCATCTGTTATAGTTTTGGAGAAAAATGTGTTCATTTCATGTATGCGCGAAATGCCTTAAAAATGGCTTTAAAATGGATTTGGAGCATGGAGACGATTATCTCGGGATTGCAAGATAACCAAACAAAACTTTTAGTGGATTTCTACTTATTTTATTAAATATCATCTCCACCAAACAGGACAAGCTTGCATCTGTTATAGTTTTGGAGAAAAATGTGTTCATTTCATGTATGCGCGAAATGCCTTAAAAATGGCTTTAAAATGGATTTGGAGCATGGAGACGATTATCTCGGGATTGCAAGATAACCAAACAAAACTTTTAGTGGATTTCTACTTATTTTATTAAATATCATCTCCACCAAACAGGACAAGCTTGCATCTGTTATAGTTTTGGAGAAAAATGTGTTCATTTCATGTATGCGCGAAATGCCTTAAAAATGGCTTTAAAATGGATTTGGAGCATGGAGACGATTATCTCGGGATTGCAAGATAACCAAACAAAACTTTTAGTGGATTTCTACTTATTTTATTAAATATCATCTCCACCAAACAGGACAAGCTTGCATCTGTTATAGTTTTGGAGAAAAATGTGTTCATTTCATGTATGCGCGAAATGCCTTAAAAATGGCTTTAAAATGGATTTGGAGCATGGAGACGATTATCTCGGGATTGCAAGATAACCAAACAAAACTTTTAGTGGATTTCTACTTATTTTATTAAATATCATCTCCACCAAACAGGACAAGCTTGCATCTGTTATAGTTTTGGAGAAAAATGTGTTCATTTCATGTATGCGCGAAATGCCTTAAAAATGGCTTTAAAATGGATTTGGAGCATGGAGACGATTATCTCGGGATTGCAAGATAACCAAACAAAACTTTTAGTGGATTTCTACTTATTTTATTAAATATCATCTCCACCAAACAGGACAAGCTTGCATCTGTTATAGTTTTGGAGAAAAATGTGTTCATTTCATGTATGCGCGAAATGCCTTAAAAATGGCTTTAAAATGGATTTGGAGCATGGAGACGATTATCTCGGGATTGCAAGATAACCAAACAAAACTTTTAGTGGATTTCTACTTATTTTATTAAATATCATCTCCACCAAACAGGACAAGCTTGCATCTGTTATAGTTTTGGAGAAAAATGTGTTCATTTCATGTATGCGCGAAATGCCTTAAAAATGGCTTTAAAATGGATTTGGAGCATGGAGACGATTATCTCGGGATTGCAAGATAACCAAACAAAACTTTTAGTGGATTTCTACTTATTTTATTAAATATCATCTCCACCAAACAGGACAAGCTTGCATCTGTTATAGTTTTGGAGAAAAATGTGTTCATTTCATGTATGCGCGAAATGCCTTAAAAATGGCTTTAAAATGGATTTGGAGCATGGAGACGATTATCTCGGGATTGCAAGATAACCAAACAAAACTTTTAGTGGATTTCTACTTATTTTATTAAATATCATCTCCACCAAACAGGACAAGCTTGCATCTGTTATAGTTTTGGAGAAAAATGTGTTCATTTCATGTATGCGCGAAATGCCTTAAAAATGGCTTTAAAATGGATTTGGAGCATGGAGACGATTATCTCGGGATTGCAAGATAACCAAACAAAACTTTTAGTGGATTTCTACTTATTTTATTAAATATCATCTCCACCAAACAGGACAAGCTTGCGATCTGTTATAGTTTTGGAGAAAAATGTGTTCATTTCATGTATGCGCGAAATGCCTTAAAAATGGCTTTAAAATGGATTTGGAGCATGGAGACGATTATCTCGGGATTGCAAGATAACCAAACAAAACTTTTAGTGGATTTCTACTTATTTTATTAAATATCATCTCCACCAAACAGGACAAGCTTGCATCTGTTATAGTTTTGGAGAAAAATGTGTTCATTTCATGTATGCGCGAAATGCCTTAAAAATGGCTTTAAAATGGATTTGGAGCATGGAGACGATTATCTCGGGATTGCAAGATAACCAAACAAAACTTTTAGTGGATTTCTACTTATTTTATTAAATATCATCTCCACCAAACAGGACAAGCTTGCATCTGTTATAGTTTTGGAGAAAAATGTGTTCATTTCATGTATGCGCGAAATGCCTTAAAAATGGCTTTAAAATGGATTTGGAGCATGGAGACGATTATCTCGGGATTGCAAGATAACCAAACAAAACTTTTAGTGGATTTCTACTTATTTTATTAAATATCATCTCCACCAAACAGGACAAGCTTGCATCTGTTATAGTTTTGGAGAAAAATGTGTTCATTTCATGTATGCGCGAAATGCCTTAAAAATGGCTTTAAAATGGATTTGGAGCATGGAGACGATTATCTCGGGATTGCAAGATAACCAAACAAAACTTTTAGTGGATTTCTACTTATTTTATTAAATATCATCTCCACCAAACAGGACAAGCTTGCATCTGTTATAGTTTTGGAGAAAAATGTGTTCATTTCATGTATGCGCGAAATGCCTTAAAAATGGCTTTAAAATGGATTTGGAGCATGGAGACGATTATCTCGGGATTGCAAGATAACCAAACAAAACTTTTAGTGGATTTCTACTTATTTTATTAAATATCATCTCCACCAAACAGGACAAGCTTGCATCTGTTATAGTTTTGGAGAAAAATGTGTTCATTTCATGTATGCGCGAAATGCCTTAAAAATGGCTTTAAAATGGATTTGGAGCATGGAGACGATTATCTCGGGATTGCAAGATAACCAAACAAAACTTTTAGTGGATTTCTACTTATTTTATTAAATATCATCTCCACCAAACAGGACAAGCTTGCATCTGTTATAGTTTTGGAGAAAAATGTGTTCATTTCATGTATGCGCGAAATGCCTTAAAAATGGCTTTAAAATGGATTTGGAGCATGGAGACGATTATCTCGGGATTGCAAGATAACCAAACAAAACTTTTAGTGGATTTCTACTTATTTTATTAAATATCATCTCCACCAAACAGGACAAGCTTGCATCTGTTATAGTTTTGGAGAAAAATGTGTTCATTTCATGTATGCGCGAAATGCCTTAAAAATGGCTTTAAAATGGATTTGGAGCATGGAGACGATTATCTCGGGATTGCAAGATAACCAAACAAAACTTTTAGTGGATTTCTACTTATTTTATTAAATATCATCTCCACCAAACAGGACAAGCTTGCATCTGTTATAGTTTTGGAGAAAAATGTGTTCATTTCATGTATGCGCGAAATGCCTTAAAAATGGCTTTAAAATGGATTTGGAGCATGGAGACGATTATCTCGGGATTGCAAGATAACCAAACAAAACTTTTAGTGGATTTCTACTTATTTTATTAAATATCATCTCCACCAAACAGGACAAGCTTGCATCTGTTATAGTTTTGGAGAAAAATGTGTTCATTTCATGTATGCGCGAAATGCCTTAAAAATGGCTTTAAAATGGATTTGGAGCATGGAGACGATTATCTCGGGATTGCAAGATAACCAAACAAAACTTTTAGTGGATTTCTACTTATTTTATTAAATATCATCTCCACCAAACAGGACAAGCTTGCATCTGTTATAGTTTTGGAGAAAAATGTGTTCATTTCATGTATGCGCGAAATGCCTTAAAAATGGCTTTAAAATGGATTTGGAGCATGGAGACGATTATCTCGGGATTGCAAGATAACCAAACAAAACTTTTAGTGGATTTCTACTTATTTTATTAAATATCATCTCCACCAAACAGGACAAGCTTGCATCTGTTATAGTTTTGGAGAAAAATGTGTTCATTTCATGTATGCGCGAAATGCCTTAAAAATGGCTTTAAAATGGATTTGGAGCATGGAGACGATTATCTCGGGATTGCAAGATAACCAAACAAAACTTTTAGTGGATTTCTACTTATTTTATTAAATATCATCTCCACCAAACAGGACAAGCTTGCATCTGTTATAGTTTTGGAGAAAAATGTGTTCATTTCATGTATGCGCGAAATGCCTTAAAAATGGCTTTAAAATGGATTTGGAGCATGGAGACGATTATCTCGGGATTGCAAGATAACCAAACAAAACTTTTAGTGGATTTCTACTTATTTTATTAAATATCATCTCCACCAAACAGGACAAGCTTGCATCTGTTATAGTTTTGGAGAAAAATGTGTTCATTTCATGTATGCGCGAAATGCCTTAAAAATGGCTTTAAAATGGATTTGGAGCATGGAGACGATTATCTCGGGATTGCAAGATAACCAAACAAAACTTTTAGTGGATTTCTACTTATTTTATTAAATATCATCTCCACCAAACAGGACAAGCTTGCATCTGTTATAGTTTTGGAGAAAAATGTGTTCATTTCATGTATGCGCGAAATGCCTTAAAAATGGCTTTAAAATGGATTTGGAGCATGGAGACGATTATCTCGGGATTGCAAGATAACCAAACAAAACTTTTAGTGGATTTCTACTTATTTTATTAAATATCATCTCCACCAAACAGGACAAGCTTGCATCTGTTATAGTTTTGGAGAAAAATGTGTTCATTTCATGTATGCGCGAAATGCCTTAAAAATGGCTTTAAAATGGATTTGGAGCATGGAGACGATTATCTCGGGATTGCAAGATAACCAAACAAAACTTTTAGTGGATTTCTACTTATTTTATTAAATATCATCTCCACCAAACAGGACAAGCTTGCATCTGTTATAGTTTTGGAGAAAAATGTGTTCATTTCATGTATGCGCGAAATGCCTTAAAAATGGCTTTAAAATGGATTTGGAGCATGGAGACGATTATCTCGGGATTGCAAGATAACCAAACAAAACTTTTAGTGGATTTCTACTTATTTTATTAAATATCATCTCCACCAAACAGGACAAGCTTGCATCTGTTATAGTTTTGGAGAAAAATGTGTTCATTTCATGTATGCGCGAAATGCCTTAAAAATGGCTTTAAAATGGATTTGGAGCATGGAGACGATTATCTCGGGATTGCAAGATAACCAAACAAAACTTTTAGTGGATTTCTACTTATTTTATTAAATATCATCTCCACCAAACAGGACAAGCTTGCATCTGTTATAGTTTTGGAGAAAAATGTGTTCATTTCATGTATGCGCGAAATGCCTTAAAAATGGCTTTAAAATGGATTTGGAGCATGGAGACGATTATCTCGGGATTGCAAGATAACCAAACAAAACTTTTAGTGGATTTCTACTTATTTTATTAAATATCATCTCCACCAAACAGGACAAGCTTGCATCTGTTATAGTTTTGGAGAAAAATGTGTTCATTTCATGTATGCGCGAAATGCCTTAAAAATGGCTTTAAAATGGATTTGGAGCATGGAGACGATTATCTCGGGATTGCAAGATAACCAAACAAAACTTTTAGTGGATTTCTACTTATTTTATTAAATATCATCTCCACCAAACAGGACAAGCTTGCATCTGTTATAGTTTTGGAGAAAAATGTGTTCATTTCATGTATGCGCGAAATGCCTTAAAAATGGCTTTAAAATGGATTTGGAGCATGGAGACGATTATCTCGGGATTGCAAGATAACCAAACAAAACTTTTAGTGGATTTCTACTTATTTTATTAAATATCATCTCCACCAAACAGGACAAGCTTGCATCTGTTATAGTTTTGGAGAAAAATGTGTTCATTTCATGTATGCGCGAAATGCCTTAAAAATGGCTTTAAAATGGATTTGGAGCATGGAGACGATTATCTCGGGATTGCAAGATAACCAAACAAAACTTTTAGTGGATTTCTACTTATTTTATTAAATATCATCTCCACCAAACAGGACAAGCTTGCATCTGTTATAGTTTTGGAGAAAAATGTGTTCATTTCATGTATGCGCGAAATGCCTTAAAAATGGCTTTAAAATGGATTTGGAGCATGGAGACGATTATCTCGGGATTGCAAGATAACCAAACAAAACTTTTAGTGGATTTCTACTTATTTTATTAAATATCATCTCCACCAAACAGGACAAGCTTGCATCTGTTATAGTTTTGGAGAAAAATGTGTTCATTTCATGTATGCGCGAAATGCCTTAAAAATGGCTTTAAAATGGATTTGGAGCATGGAGACGATTATCTCGGGATTGCAAGATAACCAAACAAAACTTTTAGTGGATTTCTACTTATTTTATTAAATATCATCTCCACCAAACAGGACAAGCTTGCATCTGTTATAGTTTTGGAGAAAAATGTGTTCATTTCATGTATGCGCGAAATGCCTTAAAAATGGCTTTAAAATGGATTTGGAGCATGGAGACGATTATCTCGGGATTGCAAGATAACCAAACAAAACTTTTAGTGGATTTCTACTTATTTTATTAAATATCATCTCCACCAAACAGGACAAGCTTGCATCTGTTATAGTTTTGGAGAAAAATGTGTTCATTTCATGTATGCGCGAAATGCCTTAAAAATGGCTTTAAAATGGATTTGGAGCATGGAGACGATTATCTCGGGATTGCAAGATAACCAAACAAAACTTTTAGTGGATTTCTACTTATTTTATTAAATATCATCTCCACCAAACAGGACAAGCTTGCATCTGTTATAGTTTTGGAGAAAAATGTGTTCATTTCATGTATGCGCGAAATGCCTTAAAAATGGCTTTAAAATGGATTTGGAGCATGGAGACGATTATCTCGGGATTGCAAGATAACCAAACAAAACTTTTAGTGGATTTCTACTTATTTTATTAAATATCATCTCCACCAAACAGGACAAGCTTGCATCTGTTATAGTTTTGGAGAAAAATGTGTTCATTTCATGTATGCGCGAAATGCCTTAAAAATGGCTTTAAAATGGATTTGGAGCATGGAGACGATTATCTCGGGATTGCAAGATAACCAAACAAAACTTTTAGTGGATTTCTACTTATTTTATTAAATATCATCTCCACCAAACAGGACAAGCTTGCATCTGTTATAGTTTTGGAGAAAAATGTGTTCATTTCATGTATGCGCGAAATGCCTTAAAAATGGCTTTAAAATGGATTTGGAGCATGGAGACGATTATCTCGGGATTGCAAGATAACCAAACAAAACTTTTAGTGGATTTCTACTTATTTTATTAAATATCATCTCCACCAAACAGGACAAGCTTGCATCTGTTATAGTTTTGGAGAAAAATGTGTTCATTTCATGTATGCGCGAAATGCCTTAAAAATGGCTTTAAAATGGATTTGGAGCATGGAGACGATTATCTCGGGATTGCAAGATAACCAAACAAAACTTTTAGTGGATTTCTACTTATTTTATTAAATATCATCTCCACCAAACAGGACAAGCTTGCATCTGTTATAGTTTTGGAGAAAAATGTGTTCATTTCATGTATGCGCGAAATGCCTTAAAAATGGCTTTAAAATGGATTTGGAGCATGGAGACGATTATCTCGGGATTGCAAGATAACCAAACAAAACTTTTAGTGGATTTCTACTTATTTTATTAAATATCATCTCCACCAAACAGGACAAGCTTGCATCTGTTATAGTTTTGGAGAAAAATGTGTTCATTTCATGTATGCGCGAAATGCCTTAAAAATGGCTTTAAAATGGATTTGGAGCATGGAGACGATTATCTCGGGATTGCAAGATAACCAAACAAAACTTTTAGTGGATTTCTACTTATTTTATTAAATATCATCTCCACCAAACAGGACAAGCTTGCATCTGTTATAGTTTTGGAGAAAAATGTGTTCATTTCATGTATGCGCGAAATGCCTTAAAAATGGCTTTAAAATGGATTTGGAGCATGGAGACGATTATCTCGGGATTGCAAGATAACCAAACAAAACTTTTAGTGGATTTCTACTTATTTTATTAAATATCATCTCCACCAAACAGGACAAGCTTGCATCTGTTATAGTTTTGGAGAAAAATGTGTTCATTTCATGTATGCGCGAAATGCCTTAAAAATGGCTTTAAAATGGATTTGGAGCATGGAGACGATTATCTCGGGATTGCAAGATAACCAAACAAAACTTTTAGTGGATTTCTACTTATTTTATTAAATATCATCTCCACCAAACAGGACAAGCTTGCATCTGTTATAGTTTTGGAGAAAAATGTGTTCATTTCATGTATGCGCGAAATGCCTTAAAAATGGCTTTAAAATGGATTTGGAGCATGGAGACGATTATCTCGGGATTGCAAGATAACCAAACAAAACTTTTAGTGGATTTCTACTTATTTTATTAAATATCATCTCCACCAAACAGGACAAGCTTGCATCTGTTATAGTTTTGGAGAAAAATGTGTTCATTTCATGTATGCGCGAAATGCCTTAAAAATGGCTTTAAAATGGATTTGGAGCATGGAGACGATTATCTCGGGATTGCAAGATAACCAAACAAAACTTTTAGTGGATTTCTACTTATTTTATTAAATATCATCTCCACCAAACAGGACAAGCTTGCATCTGTTATAGTTTTGGAGAAAAATGTGTTCATTTCATGTATGCGCGAAATGCCTTAAAAATGGCTTTAAAATGGATTTGGAGCATGGAGACGATTATCTCGGGATTGCAAGATAACCAAACAAAACTTTTAGTGGATTTCTACTTATTTTATTAAATATCATCTCCACCAAACAGGACAAGCTTGCATCTGTTATAGTTTTGGAGAAAAATGTGTTCATTTCATGTATGCGCGAAATGCCTTAAAAATGGCTTTAAAATGGATTTGGAGCATGGAGACGATTATCTCGGGATTGCAAGATAACCAAACAAAACTTTTAGTGGATTTCTACTTATTTTATTAAATATCATCTCCACCAAACAGGACAAGCTTGCATCTGTTATAGTTTTGGAGAAAAATGTGTTCATTTCATGTATGCGCGAAATGCCTTAAAAATGGCTTTAAAATGGATTTGGAGCATGGAGACGATTATCTCGGGATTGCAAGATAACCAAACAAAACTTTTAGTGGATTTCTACTTATTTTATTAAATATCATCTCCACCAAACAGGACAAGCTTGCATCTGTTATAGTTTTGGAGAAAAATGTGTTCATTTCATGTATGCGCGAAATGCCTTAAAAATGGCTTTAAAATGGATTTGGAGCATGGAGACGATTATCTCGGGATTGCAAGATAACCAAACAAAACTTTTAGTGGATTTCTACTTATTTTATTAAATATCATCTCCACCAAACAGGACAAGCTTGCATCTGTTATAGTTTTGGAGAAAAATGTGTTCATTTCATGTATGCGCGAAATGCCTTAAAAATGGCTTTAAAATGGATTTGGAGCATGGAGACGATTATCTCGGGATTGCAAGATAACCAAACAAAACTTTTAGTGGATTTCTACTTATTTTATTAAATATCATCTCCACCAAACAGGACAAGCTTGCATCTGTTATAGTTTTGGAGAAAAATGTGTTCATTTCATGTATGCGCGAAATGCCTTAAAAATGGCTTTAAAATGGATTTGGAGCATGGAGACGATTATTTCGGGATTGCAAGATAACCAAACAAAACTTTTAGTGGATTTCTACTTATTTTATTAAATATCATCTCCACCAAACAGGACAAGCTTGCATCTGTTATAGTTTTGGAGAAAAATGTGTTCATTTCATGTATGCGCGAAATGCCTTAAAAATGGCTTTAAAATGGATTTGGAGCATGGAGACGATTATCTCGGGATTGCAAGATAACCAAACAAAACTTTTAGTGGATTTCTACTTATTTTATTAAATATCATCTCCACCAAACAGGACAAGCTTGCATCTGTTATAGTTTTGGAGAAAAATGTGTTCATTTCATGTATGCGCGAAATGCCTTAAAAATGGCTTTAAAATGGATTTGGAGCATGGAGACGATTATCTCGGGATTGCAAGATAACCAAACAAAACTTTTAGTGGATTTCTACTTATTTTATTAAATATCGTCTCCACCAAACAGGACAAGCTTGCATCTGTTATAGTTTTGGAGAAAAATGTGTTCATTTCATGTATGCGCGAAATGCCTTAAAAATGGCTTTAAAATGGATTTGGAGCATGGAGACGATTATCTCGGGATTGCAAGATAACCAAACAAAACTTTTAGTGGATTTCTACTTATTTTATTAAATATCATCTCCACCAAACAGGACAAGCTTGCATCTGTTATAGTTTTGGAGAAAAATGTGTTCATTTCATGTATGCGCGAAATGCCTTAAAAATGGCTTTAAAATGGATTTGGAGCATGGAGACGATTATCTCGGGATTGCAAGATAACCAAACAAAACTTTTAGTGGATTTCTACTTATTTTATTAAATATCATCTCCACCAAACAGGACAAGCTTGCATCTGTTATAGTTTTGGAGAAAAATGTGTTCATTTCATGTATGCGCGAAATGCCTTAAAAATGGCTTTAAAATGGATTTGGAGCATGGAGACGATTATCTCGGGATTGCAAGATAACCAAACAAAACTTTTAGTGGATTTCTACTTATTTTATTAAATATCATCTCCACCAAACAGGACAAGCTTGCATCTGTTATAGTTTTGGAGAAAAATGTGTTCATTTCATGTATGCGCGAAATGCCTTAAAAATGGCTTTAAAATGGATTTGGAGCATGGAGACGATTATCTCGGGATTGCAAGATAACCAAACAAAACTTTTAGTGGATTTCTACTTATTTTATTAAATATCATCTCCACCAAACAGGACAAGCTTGCATCTGTTATAGTTTTGGAGAAAAATGTGTTCATTTCATGTATGCGCGAAATGCCTTAAAAATGGCTTTAAAATGGATTTGGAGCATGGAGACGATTATCTCGGGATTGCAAGATAACCAAACAAAACTTTTAGTGGATTTCTACTTATTTTATTAAATATCATCTCCACCAAACAGGACAAGCTTGCATCTGTTATAGTTTTGGAGAAAAATGTGTTCATTTCATGTATGCGCGAAATGCCTTAAAAATGGCTTTAAAATGGATTTGGAGCATGGAGACGATTATCTCGGGATTGCAAGATAACCAAACAAAACTTTTAGTGGATTTCTACTTATTTTATTAAATATCATCTCCACCAAACAGGACAAGCTTGCATCTGTTATAGTTTTGGAGAAAAATGTGTTCATTTCATGTATGCGCGAAATGCCTTAAAAATGGCTTTAAAATGGATTTGGAGCATGGAGACGATTATCTCGGGATTGCAAGATAACCAAACAAAACTTTTAGTGGATTTCTACTTATTTTATTAAATATCATCTCCACCAAACAGGACAAGCTTGCATCTGTTATAGTTTTGGAGAAAAATGTGTTCATTTCATGTATGCGCGAAATGCCTTAAAAATGGCTTTAAAATGGATTTGGAGCATGGAGACGATTATCTCGGGATTGCAAGATAACCAAACAAAACTTTTAGTGGATTTCTACTTATTTTATTAAATATCATCTCCACCAAACAGGACAAGCTTGCATCTGTTATAGTTTTGGAGAAAAATGTGTTCATTTCATGTATGCGCGAAATGCCTTAAAAATGGCTTTAAAATGGATTTGGAGCATGGAGACGATTATCTCGGGATTGCAAGATAACCAAACAAAACTTTTAGTGGATTTCTACTTATTTTATTAAATATCTTCTCCACCAAACAGGACAAGCTTGCATCTGTTATAGTTTTGGAGAAAAATGTGTTCATTTCATGTATGCGCGAAATGCCTTAAAAATGGCTTTAAAATGGATTTGGAGCATGGAGACGATTATCTCGGGATTGCAAGATAACCAAACAAAACTTTTAGTGGATTTCTACTTATTTTATTAAATATCATCTCCACCAAACAGGACAAGCTTGCATCTGTTATGGGAGCCGGCCTGGAGCAGGGCTGCCGACGGGCGCCGGGAGCGGGGACCGGGCCGCCTGGGGACCGCAGGTGGTGGAGGCTGGAGACCGTGGAGCGGGGGATGTCTGCCAGAGGAGCCGGGGAGCGAAGCAGGGAAGCCGGGGAGCGTGGCAGGTGAGCCGGGGGACAGAGCAGGGGACCCGGAGAGCGTGACAATAGGTTTCCAAAAGGTTAGAATTCTGAAAAGATTCCCTCCATACTTTTCTGAAGATGGTGCTCTAGTGTATTCAAGCGATGTTCCTGTGCTGATGGAAAATGTAACATTAAGTACAATGTGAGCGAGTGGAGACACGTCATTGTTTCATCCAAAAAGTCTGAAAGCTGTGCTACTGCTCAATGGCAGTAAGTATTCTTCAGTGTGTGTAGGGCATGTGTCGCGGGCAGAGGGGCCACGCACGCTACGCTCGGGTTCGGGGACTTCTGCTGCTGCTGCTGCTCGGTGGCTCGAGCGGAGGGCCAGATCCGGGGACTCGAGCAGCGCTCCTCGCCCACGAGTGAAAAGGGGGTGGTTTGTTTGGGGAGATAGTTAGTGACGTCACCCACAGGTCGTGGTGATAATGGGCACCACCACTGCTGGTGACGGGGATCCCGGGAGCGATGGCAGGGAGCAGCTAGGATGTTGGTTCCCCCTCCGTGGGTAGGGGTTGGTGATCCCGGGGCCCGGTGGCGGTACGGGGAGGCTGGATGGCTGGGGTGTACGTACCGAGGGAGCCCGTTTGCCCGCAGGCGCTGGCCCTTGGATCTCTAGCCTATGGCGGTGGCTTTTTATCCTCACGGTGTGGACGGTTGCCTTCTGTCGGGTCTTGGGTGTTAGGGAACCCCTGGGATTCCGGTCACTCTCGGATTTGACCATTGTCGGCGGCTCCTAGCCTGGTCAGGGTCCAATGGCCCTGCCTTTGTGCTTGGTACAGATCCGCTCACCGGTTCAGTTCCCCTCGGGTCACCGCCCGTCCCCGGTCCTACGGTTCAGCTGACTTGTACCACCTCCTGCAGACGGCCACCACCGTCTGCCGACCTTGCTGACAGTGCCTGGGCTCCTACCCAGACACTAACAGTTTCTGTCCTCTCACTTTCCACTACAAAACTAAACTAACTGCTTTTTCCCGCCTCCGGGCCTGTGAACTCCTCGGTGGGTGGGGCCAACCGCCTGGCTCCGCCCCACCTGGTGTGGACATCAGAGCCTGGAGGAGGCAACAAGGATTTTGTGTGACTGATGTAGACTATCCAGGGGAGGGGGTGTGTGTGATTTTGTGTTTGTGACTACCTGGCTAGTCCAGGGCGTCACACATGCTATGCACTTGGAAGAAAGCTGTGAGAATTTAGACTTTATTCTCAAGAAACTTAACTACAAGGAGCAGGGATGGTCAATATGTGGTGGTCTAAAAATGTTCTCATTGCTTCTTGGGCAGCAAGGAGGATATATTAAATACCCATGCTGTTCTGCCTCATGGCAGCCTGCTAATAGTCATTCATTGAAATTTCTGTTACAATCCCTAGAGGTCATTGTTATTCTTTTGAATTGCTGAGTTTCCCTTTAAGCTAAAGGTATTCTGGGTAAGGAATGCCTCCCTGAGCTGAGAAGAAGCCTGCAGCCATTTTTTCTTTGGATTTGTCAGGAAAGGACATGCCGACTTACCTCTCTGTACATTCACCCCTGCCTAGTGTAATCCGGTGAGCAAAGCAAATTACATGTGTTAGTGATAGAATCCTAGATGGAAGAGTGTAGTAAATGCATTGTACATTGTACTTCTACACCTTTAGTGTCATCCCTGTCTTGTTTGTCTAGATAAGATTTCTATGTATTGCAGATGCAGTGACCTTTCACCTACATTCTCGTAAGAACTGCATCTCATGTACTGTTATGCTATGTTAACTCTGTATTAACACTGTACTGACTGTAATCATTTTCTTGTTATAGTTTTTACCCGTATAAAACAGTATCTTGGATATACCGTATTCTGTCTTCAACTGCATCTTGGATATTCCTATATTCACTGTATATTCCATGTATACTGCAATCAAGTTCACGTTACCAGCTAATAAATCAAGGCTATTGAACTTCACAGTCTGTTTATTTGAAATGTGAACTAGGGTTTAGCTGTATGCTAGAGATTCACAGCATTACGTAAAAGAAGGCAGAACACATGCTCTAATGTCCTGATTTAAAAAAAAAAATAAATATTTTTTTTTAACCATCAAATATTGATTTTGTACAATCCATGTGTGAAGTTACATACAAGTGACATGAACAAGAAAAATACTTATTGTAACCAAAAATATTCACAATTTTATATATAAAATACATTTATTTATTGTACAGTCATTCTGCAACTTTATTAGAAATTTATTCTTGCACTTTTTCCTTTTCTCTAGATCCCCCTTTTCTCTTATAGAAGGCCTGTGGATCTTCTCTGTGAAGCATCCGGCAATCATGTTCACGTTTCATTTACTTTGGTATCGTCGTTCCATCTCCTTGATATTCCGATGAAAACCTTCTTGTTCTTCCCACCAGCACCAAGGTTTTCAGACAAGTAGTCCAAATAGGAATGTAAAAAATGTAACTTCAAATTCATTAGACAACCCAAGGCTTTGAAACGTTTCAGCATGTTCTCCACGATGGACTTAAATTTTGATTCTTTGTTGTTACCTAGAAACGTACAAGACAGACACAGGAAAGGACATGATAACAGGTGTAGGGACCAACAAGGTGAGACAAGGGGTATCAGGATAGGGTCAAGTAGGTATGAATGTAGTAATGGGGCAGGCATAGAGAATTGTATGTGAATGTGAATTACAATAAATCACTAAGGAAAGGAATATGTGAGTGTGTGCCTAATGTAAACTAATATTGTACTGGCAAAATTATAGATGGAAAGGGAGAAGGGGAGGGGGGAGAGAGGAGGCTGTAATTGACTACAAGGGTATGAGTTATGAGTGATCATAGGGATAGTGTTACATAAGTGGAAATACCTATGGAGGACCGGATGTGTAAGCGCATACCTTATACAAACCTATAGAGTGCTGATGGGTGAGAGTGTGATGTTAGATATAAGACATCCTATAGTGAATAGTGAGCCGTAATCAAGTGCAACAGGGATATTTCACGTGACTATGGGAACCTGGAAGGTAAAGAAAGGGGAGAAAAAACTGTTAGACAAGGTAATCAGACATAATGTAACCAGTTGATCAGACATGATCACCTGGTTTGAGACCCCCTGCCTTACACTATATAGATATCATGTTCATTCCCCATCTATCTTGCTCAGGAGAGCATCTCCCTCCCCCGGCACCAAGAGCAGCTCATACTGAATTGTTACATTGACTAGTAACACTGCACACAGAAATGCACCTTAATATTCCACTGTTAACCTTTCCTCCCAGCAGTAACACACAACTCCTCACCTTGATATCATGGTGATTTATGGTCAGAATGACTTCAATGCGATCAGTGATTTCTATTCTAGCTCTGCTCACATAGATTTTATATCCACACTCAACTATAGGCCGTTCTTCATATTTTGGGGGCTTTTAGTCAGATATACTAGTTTGTGCCTGTATAGTATTGGTGTAGATGGGAGTGTAGGGCATGGGTTACATGGCACTGTGGTGGAATACTGATGGGAGGTATTGGTGCTGTGTTTGATGCTTCTACTGGGTATTTTCCTACAAATACTGGAACAGCTCACTGCTTAGAATGATCCTTCCCAGCTCTATAATATATTATATATACCCCACAATGCAGGCTCACACACACATTTGTCTCAAGTGTGTTGTAGGGACACAGATACAGTCTTGGTCATGTGACTAAAGGCTACTTTACACACTGCGATATCGGTCCCGATATCGCTAGTGTGGGTACCCGCCCCCATCTGTTGCGCGACATGGGCAAATCGCTGCCCATGCCGCACAACACCGACCAGACCCGTCACACATACTTACCTGCCCGGCGACGTCGCTGTGTCCGGCGAACCGCCTCCTTTCTAAGGGGGCGGTCCGTGCGGCGTCACAGCGACGTCACTGAGCGACCGCCCAATAGCAGCGGAGGGGCGGAGATGAGTGGCCGGAACATCCCGCCCACCTCCTTCCTTCCTCATAGCGGCTGGGAGGCAGGTAAGGAGAGGTTCCTCGTTT
Organism: Anomaloglossus baeobatrachus; assembly: GCF_048569485.1. Taxonomy (NCBI): domain Eukaryota; kingdom Metazoa; phylum Chordata; class Amphibia; order Anura; family Aromobatidae; genus Anomaloglossus; species Anomaloglossus baeobatrachus. The sequence continues at coordinate 28,127 of NW_027441990.1, read as the reverse complement.
CTGCGGTGTCACACGGAGCGATGTGTGCTACCGCAGGAGCGACGAACTACATCGTTACTGCTGCAGTAACGATAATCGAGAATGGAGACCCATGTCACCGATGAGCGATTTTGCACGTTTTTGCAACGATGCAAAATCGCTCATCGGTATCACACGCAGCAACATCGCTAATGCGGCCGGATGTGCGTCACAAATTCCGTGACCCCAACGACTCCGCATTAGCGATGTCGCAGCGTGTAAAGCCCCCTTTAGTGGGAGTGGTGTACAGGGTCTTAGCAGTAAAGAGTATTCCATATTTCTGCCAGATACCCACAGAGATATTGAAATCTGAAAAAAGAGACTTCTGCTCATTGAAGGTAAGAACTGCTCACATAGCGTTCAACTCCACAGCAAACGAGTGCTCTAGCACTGGCATCTCAGCAGGGATATTCCCCTACTACACATGTGTGTCTAGGTCACTGTGACAGTTTACAGGACATAACTCAGGGCACCTAGACAGAAGGCAGAGGGACTACTTTCTATTTCTGGTGTAGAGCTTAGTACAATATATATATATTTATACTATTACATGGGACACATGTACCTTGTATTACCATTATTCGCTGTATATGAACCCCTTTTCTCCGGGCATTATTTGTCTATAGCATTTTTCACGAACCTGAGGCAACTGAGAACCCTTCAGTGAAGGAATTCCACTAACCCTCACAATACCTACCAGGGGCCTCCCTGCAGTAACTCAGGTAGTTGTACCCATTCTCTTTCCGCATTCTATGTGTTCTTCTTCTTTCTTCTTTTTTTTCTTTTTTCTTCTTTTTATTTCTATCATGTAGTTCAGGGGTTTATAGATATATGTCCTGCATCTCATATTTCCTTTAGTGGTGCTTCTTACCCATTCTCATATCATTTACCCTAGTATTTCATGATCCTGAGGCGACTGAGAACCCTTTAATAAAGGAATCCTTTTTCACCTGAATTGTCAAGTGATACTTACCAGTGACTATCACGTAATGTTACAGGTAGTTCCATTTTCTTCCTCTTCTTTCTCTCCTTTCTTCTTTGTCACACGGTCCATTGTGTTATAGCCCACGTGTCATGATAACACTTGTACCATCTTTTCATTTAGATTCCACCTACAATTATTTACCGATTCCAGTTCTGGAATAGGCTTTCATCATCTACTCACTAGAATTCTCAAGTTCATAAGGTACTGAGACATATACATGTTCACACCATTATAAAGAACAAAGTATAAACATTGAGGTTTTTCTCACACCCATGTTCCTGTGTTCTTTGATATGATATGTGTTCATTTCCTTCACTATATAGGATTGCAAGTTTTCCATTTGTACCTTAATGGCAATGACGCTATACAATTGAACACATATCATCCTGTTATCCATATAGGTGTGTATTTACCTGCTTGACTATTTTTGGTTGTTTGATCCAGAATGTTTCTCCAGATAGGTCATGTGGAAATTTTCTTTCCTCAGTACAAATGTTTTCACTATGGCTTTGGAAAAATTTTTTGTATGTGCATCATGGTCATTTGACCCATTGTACTCTCAAGTAGCAATATATTGTACTGTTATGTTGTACTATGTACTAATTACGTGTTTATATGGTTTTGTAACCCTTTATGATCTTAGATAACTTTATCCTTGATAAAGACCTAAAAACAAGCTCGAAACGTTGGATGAATTATCCTTTTGCACAAATAAAGAATTTTCAGCATTCTAAGAGTTCTTTTCTTACGTTATTGATCACTATAGTGTGCCAGAGCTATTTCTATTGAATTAACTCTTATTTTTTCTGAGCACCTGCTATATACACAGTGAGCCAGACATATTCAATTTTCATTCAGAAGGCAGAGGGAAGCCTTAGCAGCTGAGCCTATATCTTGGCTTGTGAGCATTAGAACAGGCCAGCGATTACAGGGTAACATGAAAAATGTCCAGCTTGCATTATGACTAGAACATGACAATATCCTTTTAAGTACTAACCTATGATGCGTTCCTAAGCAGTTGATGTTATATGTTCTACATTTCATTTTCTGCATACTTTACAAGTAGTAGAATTTGCTTTGATATAGGCAACTGGATTTTCACAATGAAAAGGCAAAGGATAACGCCCGAAAAAGACGCCATACATTATGTCAGTGCCATCACTGACAAACCTGGATTGACCATGAAATACATCAATCCCCTTAAAGGTGAGTTAAAACAAGTTTTAACTAAATTGCCTTAATATTGTCATGCATTAGAATGACTGTCTTAGGTAATGATAAATATTTTCTACAGGAAGAGGAGTGTTTGCTGAAACTGAAATCGAAAAAGGGAGTTTTGTTGCAGAATATCGAGGTGAGCTCACGTATGCACTTACGATGGTAGACAACTACTCGAGATTTATGGTTGTGGTACAAGTCAAAGATCTAATGGCCCATACTGCAGCGAAGGTCTTCCAAGCACACTTATGCAGACCTCATGGCTACTCAGAGAGAGTCCTCACAGATCAAGGCACTGCCTTTGAAGCGGAAATCTTCAAGGACTTCTGCAGCTTTTACCGATGCAGGAAGATGCGTACTACACCCTACCATGCTCAAACCAATGGTTATCAACCTGCTCAGGACTTTACCCCATATTCCAGATGTGGCCTTACAAGTGATTTATAGAGGGGTAACAATACGTTGGGATCATCGGATCTAATCTCCCTTTTTATACACCCTAAAATCTTGTTTGCGTTAGAATAAACAATAACATCATAAAGGTATAGCAGTACCGTTTCAAAGTTTCGGTGTCCCAAGCAGCATTCCATCAGCCTCTGGAAGGTTCCTGGCAAATTGCACAGCTCGAAGGGCATGCTTTTGAACTCGCAGAGACCCATCGGGGTGGCAAAGGCGGTCTTCTTCCGGTCTGCCTCAGCAACGGACACTTGCCAATAGTGACTAGTGAGATCAAGGGTAGAAAAATAATTTGCAGTTGTCAATGCAGCTAGCTATTCCTCAATACAGGGGAGTGGTGCTGTCCTTCTTCTTTATAAGGACCAACGGAGCTGCCCAGAGGCTACAACTGTCACGGATAACCCCAGCCTCCTTCATGTTGCTCAACATGTCCTTGGTACACTGGTAATGTGCAGGTAGATTTGGCTTATATCTCTCTTTGATGGGTGGGTGTGCACTTGTGGGGATGTAGTGTTTGACCCCTTTTATTTTTCAAAAGTCTAGCGGATGTTTGCTGAAGACTTGCTCGTATTCTTGCACTAGCCTGTAGACCCCCTTCTTGTGATGTGAAGGTGTGGAGTCAGTGCCTACGTGTAATTCCTTACACCACTCCTCTGGCTGACTTGGTGAGCTGTCACTGAATGGGTGGGCTGAAGCAATGGTGGATGCTGCTGTTTGGATAGCATGTGTATCTACTGAGAACAGCTTATCAATGGTGGCAAATCGGAGCAGCTTAATCTTTTGCTCTCCGCAGTTCAACACTCTCATGGGCACTCTTCCCTTCCATATTAATGAATAAAACTATGATGTAAATAGCATATAGATACCCCACAAATGCAGATAAAAGTAGGTTATGGGAAAAGGGGGAAGAGAGAAACAGGAAAATAGTGGAATAAAGTATAACTTCCAGGTGGGAGAGGAAATGGCAGCACAGCCAATGGAGGTGAAGCAAGGGGAGCCTGCAACTAAAGAGTTGAGAGCGTTATCACATGGTGACTGAGCCTGATTGTAACGGGAGCATAGAGGTGCCGATCCTGTCTTACCTGCGTTGGTGTAGAAGTGGGTGTCCTGTGGTGGAGTCAGCTATGTGCAGTGGTGGCCGTGGGTTCTTTTATGTGCGACCGTAGTAATAGCTGTGCCCACTTCCTGTATGGGAGTGGAATGCAGTGAGGCTAATGGAACGCACGCCTGCGCATTTGTGTTTAACGTCGCGCATGTGCAGAACGGAGAAAAGGCTGCGCTCACTTCCTAATGAAAGGGAGTGAGACGCAGCTGGGAAGGGAAGGGAAAAGATTAGGGTTTGGGGATGATGAAAGGGCTTTCTACGGGCAAGGATGGCAAAGGGTGGCAGTGACGGAAAGTCAGGCAGATGGTCCTGTCCTGTCCTGTCCGTCCGTCTTTTTGTATCATGAATTGGAAAGACTGCAAGGGGGAGGGGAGGTGCTTGTGCCCAAAAGGAGGAGTTATTCAGATTCATTGCAGTGGGCGGCGGCTGCAAAAAGTACCATTCTCCTTGTTTTTGCTCTGCAAAACAGCCTTTTCAAGGGTTTGGCTTGGGTGACAAAATGTCTTCTGTAGGCGTGGGTTTGTCTCCCTCTCCCTAAGATGTGTCCGGTATAGGCCAGGGTGCCACTCAAGGCCGTAACCAATTCGGGTTATAGCTTCTCAGCCTTTTGGCTAAGATCAAGTGTAGTTTCGGAGGACGCTACCTTGGTCGGTACTGGAAGGTGCCTGGGATTGCACGTCTGCCGGCCTTGAGGGAGTGTGTGCGCCTTCTGGTGACACATAGCCCTCTTGTGCCTGGACGGTTCCCAGGCAACGGGAGGCGATCACCTTTGTTATTTTGAAGTCCTACTGATAAACAGAAAAAAAAAAAATTAAATCTGTTCTTATCAGTTTAATATCTGATACGTCCCCTCTCTAGGGACCATATATTAAATGGATTTTTAGAACAAGGAGATGGAAAAAATCTTGCTCTGTCCACTCCACGCATTGACCTGGTATTGCAGTACCTCCAGGACCGGTGCACCCCTTCTTAACCGAGTTTCCAAAAGCAGAACTCAATTCACCTGATTCAAATGAGCCTCATTAGTGAATTGAAAGAAAGCAAAAACTTTATATGCACCTCAATTTGGCCAATTCACTTTTCACACTTTCACCCTTTTTTTTTATCTTTCACACCTTTTACTTGCTTTATTGATGCAAAAGCTGTGCCAAATAGCAAACTCATCTCCACTCAACTTGACCAACTCTGCTATGTCCCGTGCAGTATCTTATTCTCAGTCTTATCTAGATCATTTGCAATTGAATAGAATAGATCCCTTTTGGACACATTGGATTCAGCTGCTGCAGTGACTGCAGGTGTTAGAAGATGCAGACTTGGCATCAGGTGCTGTCTATCAGATTCCACTCCAATTAAAGCTTCCATTGTTTTTCGGTGTTTTCTTTGAGCAATGATGATGTCTTTAGTGATCTGTTGGCTCCCTCTCCTGGAGGAAGAGTTTGCTTGCTCTTGGACTTTCAAAAAGAGAGGTCATGATAGACATTTAGCTTCTGAGCCCAATTGGGGACAGTCATGGGTGATGAATGTTTTGCAACCTGCTGCGAAGCCTGATACCGCAATATAAGGAACGTCAAATACTAAGAATGGGCGGCCTATGAAAGAATTAGTACTTTCATTAAGCATACTTAAACGGCTAATTGGGAATAGACAAACTGTAAAAAGCCCTCTGAGAAAGCCCCTCTCTATCCTTTGTCAGTAAGCTTTTCTGTAGTCTGCCTGTTGATGTATTTTCCGTTTGAACAGTGCACAACATGAAGTGACGGAACACTGGCTTGTCACAATGTCCCCCGCTGACATCACAATAGCGCTGCTGCCTAGAAAGCCAGCTGCGCAGCAGAAGTTGCTCTTTGGGTGGGATGGTGGGCTAATGTATCTATTCCTGCTTGGTGAGAGTTTGACATGATCTAGAGCAACGAGTTCCAGCGGCTAGCGGTTGATTATTGGCTGTAATGGGGCTTTCTGGCTGGTGCTAGCCTTTCTTCTTAGCACACAGGAACCACAATCCCTACACCATGCTTCGATGGATTCTCTCATCCCAGCCCAGTAAAACTACATATTTCACACAGTTATAGGCAGCCCATGGGCATTCACCTGGATTAAAACCCATAACAGCTCATAGACCAAACAATCAATCTACCACTGGACCAAAGACAGGAAGCTAAATCCACTGCCTGCGGTAACTAACTTAATCCTATAGGCTACTCACACAACAAACCCAAGAGAAAGGAAAAAAACATGGCTTCGATTATCCATCCAATGAAAACGCATAACCATTGTGAGCCATTGGACAATGCAATTGCACACATGGTGACATGGTGCACGGCCCAATGAATCAAGTCTGTACTTCATATTCACGGTTTAAGCCCTTGGGTTTTAATGTGTCCAGAGTACATATCCAGAAAGATTCCCTTTTTTTGTGCTAAGCACAAGTCAACAATACATTGTAAGCAGATTCTATTACCAGTCCCACACCATTTTGTGACGCATAATCACACAGTGGCCCAATTAAGATTCCAAGTCATCGAACATGTCCCAGCCATACGCAGAGGAGGCAATAGAATTAGGAAGCTCAAAGAAAGGGAATCTTTCTGGATATATACTCTGGGCACGTTGGAACCCAAGGGCTTAAACCATGAATATGAAGAACCGACTTGATTCATTGGGCCGTGCACATTTTTTCTAACGCCCGGTTCTTTTTCGTGTTCACACTATATATGGTTCCACTATGTATGGAGTTCCATTCTTCCTTGTTTTTTATTTGTCATGTTTGTCATGTCTGATCAACTGGTTACATTATGTCTGATTACCTTGTCTAACAGTTTTTTCTCCCCTTTCTTTACCTTCCATGTTCCCATAGTCACGTGAAATATCCCTGTTGCACTTGATTACGGCTCACTATTCACTATAGGATGTCTTATATCTAACATCACACTCTCACCCATCAGCACTCTATAGGTTTGTATAAGGTATGCGCTTACACATCCGGTCCTCCATAGGTATTTCCACTTATGTAACACTATCCCTATGATCACTCATAACTCATACCCTTGTAGTCAATTACATCCTCCTCTCTCCCCCCCTCCCCTTCTCCCTTTCCATCTATAATTTTGCCATATATACTAGCAAACACTCAGTGTACCTAGTGGCATCCTATTCGTGGCTATTGGACCTTGCTATAGTCCCACTAGTGCCAAGACATTTGCAGAGCGCATCTGCCTGCGTTGCACACTCCAACTAATTATAAGTAAGCCATTATACTAGCAAACACTCAGTGTACCTAGTGGCATCCTATACGTGGCTATTGGACCTTGCTATAGTCCCACTAGTGCCAAGACATTTGCAGAGCGCATCTGCCTGCGTTGCACACTCCAACTAATTATAAGTAAGCCATTATACTAGCAAACACTCAGTGTACCTAGTGGCATCCTATACGTGGCTATTGGACCTTGCTATAGTCCCACTAGTGCCAAGACATTTGCAGAGCGCATCTGCCTGCGTTGCACACTCCAACTAATTATAAGTAAGCCATTATACTAGCAAAAACTCAGTGTACCTAGTGGCATCCTATCTGTGGCTATTGGACTTTGCTATAGTCCCACTAGTGCAAAGACATTTGCAGAGCACGTCTGCCTGCATTGCACACTCCAACTTTTTTAAACTAAGCAATTTTACTAGCAAACACTCAGTGTACCTAGTGGCATCCTATACGTGGCTATTGGACTTTGCTATAGTCCCACTAGTGCCAAGACATTTGCAGAGCGCATCTGCCTGCGTTGCACACTCCAACTAATTTTAACTTAGCCATTATACTAGCAAACACTCAGTGTACCTAGTGGCATCCTATCTGTGGCTATTGGACTTTGCTATAGTCCCACTAGTGCCAAGACATTTGCAGAGCGCATCTGCCTGCGTTGCACACTCCAACTAATTATAAGTAAGCCATTATACTAGCAAACACTCAGTGTACCTAGTGGCATCCTATACATGGCTATTGGACCTTGCTATAGTCCCACTAGTGCCAAGACATTTGCAGAGCGCATCTGCCTGCGTTGCACACTCCAACTAATTATAAGTAAGCCATTATACTAGCAAACACTCAGTGTACCTAGTGGCATCCTATACGTGGCTATTGGACTTTGCTATAGTCCCACTAGTGCCAAGACATTTGCAGAGCGCATCTGCCTGCGTTGCACACTCCAACTAATTATAAGTAAGCCATTATACTAGCAAACACTCAGTGTACCTAGTGGCATCCTATACGTGGCTATTGGACCTTGCTATAGTCCCACTAGTGCCAAGACATTTGCAGAGCGCATCTGCCTGCGTTGCACACTCCAACTAATTATAAGTAAGCCATTATACTAGCAAATACTCAGTGTACCTAGTGGCATCCTATCTGTGGCTATTGGACTTTGCTATAGTCCCACTAGTGCCAAGACATTTGCAGAGCGCATCTGCCTGCGTTGCACACTCCAACTAATTATAAGTAAGCCATTATACTAGCAAACACTCAGTGTACCTAGTGGCATCCTATACGTGGCTATTGGACTTTGCTATAGTCCCACTAGTGCCAAGACATTTGCAGAGCGCATCTGCCTGCGTTGCACACTCCAACTAATTATAAGTAAGCCATTATACTAGCAAACACTCAGTGTACCTAGTGGCATCCTATACGTGGCTATTGGACTTTGCTATAGTCCCACTAGTGCCAAGACATTTGCAGAGCGCATCTGCCTGCGTTGCACACTCCAACTAATTTTAACTTAGCCATTATACTAGCAAACACTCAGTGTACCTAGTGGCATCCTATACGTGGCTATTGGACTTTGCTATAGTCCCACTAGTGCCAAGACATTTGCAGAGCGCATCTGCCTGCGTTGCACACTCCAACTAATTATAAGTAAGCCATTATACTAGCAAACACTCAGTGTACCTAGTGGCATCCTATACGTGGCTATTGGACTTTGCTATAGTCCCACTAGTGCCAAGACATTTGCAGAGCGCATCTGCCTGCGTTGCACACTCCAACTAATTTTAACTTAGCCATTATACTAGCAAACACTCAGTGTACCTAGTGGCATCCTATACGTGGCTATTGGACTTTGCTATAGTCCCACTAGTGCCAAGACATTTGCAGAGCGCATCTGCCTGCGTTGCACACTCCAACTCATTATAACTAAGTTGCATTGTCAGGGATATTTATTCTTTATTATTCTGCTGTTAATAAAGCTAGACCACCACTGCAATCTTCACCACCTCTCAATTTTTACTACCACATTTTCAGTCCACAATCTTGTCGCAATCAACATGAGTGGCAAAATGACAGATGCTGGTGGAAAGGGGAAGAGGCGTGGTGGAAAAGGCAAAAAAGGTTTTGTCTGTGGGGAAAGTGGCAAAGCTCCATTATCATCTGCTGAAGATAGACCATCTACCAGCAAAAGTAAGATGTCTACTACTTACCGTGGACAATCCGATGTGCTCCCTTTTTTACGGACACGAACAACAGGAAGAAAGGTAGATGATGGGCAAAAAAGGAAAATGCTTGAATGGATCTCAAGTGGTCCAACAAGTGCCCTCTCAGCCACTTCAAGTACCGCATCCAAAAAACACCAGTCCTCTGAGTTGTCATCCCAATCACACTTGATTTCTCCCAGCTCTGAAGTCTCCATCAGCCCTGCACAGTATGGTGGAACTGAGATGGCTGAGTCTGCAGAGCTGTTCAGTCACACTATAGCCTGGGAATCAGAGGTCTGCTCCCAAGCTACAGTGAGTACAGAACAGGAAATGGTCTGCAGTGATGCCCAGAACCTTTGTGACTCTGATTCAGGCCGTGAGGACCAAGTTTCTGAGCATAATGTTGACCCTTTGTCACAAACTGTAACACCTGTGGTTATAGACAATGAGGAACATACTGATGAAGATGAGACGCAGATACCCGATTGGGATGACAACTTAAATATTAGGTCAGGGCAAGAAGAGGCTCGGTCTGAGGGGGAGGGGAGTGCAAACACAACAATTGATGATGAAGTTCTAGATCCCACCTACTGTCAACCCCCAGTCAGGCACTCGAGGAGGTCAACAGAGGCGGTGGAGGAGGATGCAACCGACGACGAAGTTACCTTGCGCCTTCCTGGACAGAGTCGGAGCACTGGTAGCACGTCTACAACTGCATCCTCAGCCACCACTCTGCCTATGAGCATTATTCGGGGTGGATCAACAGGTCGCATGGCCTCTAAGCCTTGCCTAGCCTGGTCCTTTTTTGACATAGAAAAAGATCGCCCAAATCATGTGATATGTAAAATTTGTCATGATTCTCTTAGTAGAGGTCAAAACCTCAGCAGTTTGACAACTTCTTCCATGAATCGTCACATGAATAAATATCATAGGTCCCGGTGGGAAGCTCACTGTGCTGCAATGCTGCAAGAGCGAACCATCCACCGCCCGCCCCTTCCAGTGCATCCGCGCGCTCTTCATCTTCTAGGACTGTGGGGACAGCTGTCACACCTGTTTTTCCACGCCAAACTTCCACCACTGTAACCGCAACAGGCAGTTTGCTTGTAAGGTCGTCAGTTGGTTTGGAAGGGGAAACAAGTGAGTGTGTACAGCTCTCTCAGACATCGATAGCACCAACGTTGGATGAAGGCAACATCATGTCTCCGCCTGCACTTTCCTCACAAACCTGCATTTTTCCAGGGACACCCTACTCAACACCGTCTACACACAGCAGCCAGATCTCTGTCCCTCAGATGTGGTCAAATAAAAGGCCACTTCCTCCGACCCATGACAAAGCTAAGAGGTTGACTCTATCCCTCTGTAAGCTGTTGGCTACCGAAATGCTGCCTTTCCGCCTAGTGGACACACAGGATTTTAGAGACCTTATGTCTGTCGCTGTGCCCCAGTACCAGATGCCTAGTCGCCACTACTTCTCTAAGAAAGGTGTGCCCGTGCTACACCAGCATGTCGCACACAACATCACCGCTTCCTTGAGAAACTCTGTGTGTGAACGGGTGCATTTCACCACCGATACTTGGACCAGTAAGCATGGACAGGGACGTTACATGTCGCTGACTGGGCACTGGGTAACTATGGTGATAGATGGTGAAGGGTCTGCTGCACAAGTCTTGCCGTCCCCACGACTTGTGTGTCAATCCTCTGTCTGTCCAAGTTCCGCCACAGCTTCTGCATCCTCCACCTCATCTGGGTCCTCCACCTCCGCCCCAAGCCTGCCTGGTCAGGCCACCAGCGTTCTCACTGCGCAGAAGGAATCACGCACGCCTCATTACTATGCTGGCAGCAGAGCGTAACGGCATCAGGCGGTCTTTAGCTTGACATGTCTTGGGAATAAGAGTCACACAGCTGAGGAGTTGTGGTCAGCTCTGCGGTCCGAGTTTAATAAATGGTTGTCTCCACTCAACCTGCAGCCTGGTAAGGCCGTGTGCGACAATGCTGCAAACCTGGGTGCGGCACTTCGCCTGGGCATTGTGACACACGTACCTTGTATGGCTCACGTGTTGAACCTTGTCGTCCAGCAATTTTTAACACACTATCCCGGCCTAGATGGCCTTCTGAACAGGGCACGAAAACTGTCAGCTCACTTCCGCCGTTCAAGCGCCGCAGCAGAGCGACTTGCATCGCTCCAGAAGTCTTTCGGCCTGCCGGTTCATCGCCTGAAATGCGATGTGGCGACACGCTGGAATTCAACTCTCCACATGTTACAGCGACTGTGGCAGCACCGCAGAGCCCTGGTGCAATACGTCATGACGTATAGCCTGGGCCAACGAGATGCAGAGGTGGGGCAGATCACCCTGATGGAGTGGTCTCAGATCAAGGACCTATGCACCCTTCTGCACAGTTTCGACATGGCGACGAATATGTTTAGCTCTGACAATGCCATTATCAGCATGACGATTCCAGTCATTTACATGCTGGAGCACACGCTAAACACTATTCGGAGTCAGGGGGTGGGACAACATGAAGGGGAGGAACTACAGGAGGATTCATATGCGCAAGGGACAACAACATCACCAAGGTCCAGACGTTCATCATCACCAACGCAGCAGGCATGGGACCATGGGGAACAGGGATCGACAAGGGCGCATAGTAGCAGGCGAAATGTTGAGCAAGGTGCAGGAGAACATGAAGAAATGGAGGACGAACTGTCCATGGACATGGAAGACTCAGCGGATGAGGGAGACCTTGGTCAAATTTCAGTTGAAAGAGGTTGGGGGGAGATGTCAGAGGAAGAAAGAACGGGTAGCACCTCTATGCCACAAACACAGCGTGGACTTGGTCCGCATGGCTGCGCAAGACACATGAGTGCCTTTTTGTTGCACTACCTCCAACATGACAGTCGTATTGTCAAAATTAGAAGTGATGATGACTACTGGATTGCCACACTATTAGATCCCCGGTACAAGTCCAAATTTTGTGACATAATTCCAGCCATAGAAAGGGACGCACGTATGCAGGAGTATCAGCAGAAGCTGTTACTCGATCTTAGCTCGGCTTTTCCACCAAACAACCGTGCAGGTGCAGGGAGGGAATCTCCCAGTTGTAACTTGACAAACATGGGACGGTCTCGTCATCTTCAACAGTCTACCCGTACCAGTAGGACCGTATCTGGTGCCGGTAACAGCAATTTTATGGAATCTTTTCATAATTTTTTTAGACCCTCTTTTGCAAGGCCACCAGAGACAACAAGTCTGACACATACTCAACGGCTGGAGAGGATGATACAGGAGTATCTCCAAATGAACATCGATGCCATGGCTGTGCAACTGGAGCCTTGCTCCTTTTGGGCTTCAAACCTAGAAAAATGGCCAGAGCTCTCCAGTTACGCCTTGGAGATTTTGTCGTGTCCAGCTGCCAGCGTTGTCTCTGAACGTGTATTCAGTGCTGCTGCACTTTCCCCACAGACAAAACCTTTTTTGCCTTTTCCACCACGCCTCTTCCCCTTTCCACCAGCATCTGTCATTTTGCCACTCATGTTGATTGCGACAAGATTGTGGACTGAAAATGTGGTAGTAAAAATTGAGAGGTGGTGAAGATTGCAGTGGTGGTCTAGCTTTATTAACAGCAGAATAATAAAGAATAAATATCCCTGACAATGCAACTTAGTTATAATGAGTTGGAGTGTGCAACGCAGGCAGATGCGCTCTGCAAATGTCTTGGCACTAGTGGGACTATAGCAAAGTCCAATAGCCACGTATAGGATGCCACTAGGTACACTGAGTGTTTGCTAGTATAATGGCTAAGTTAAAATTAGTTGGAGTGTGCAACGCAGGCAGATGCGCTCTGCAAATGTCTTGGCACTAGTGGGACTATAGCAAAGTCCAATAGCCACGTATAGGATGCCACTAGGTACACTGAGTGTTTGCTAGTATAATGGCTTACTTATAATTAGTTGGAGTGGGCAACGCAGGCAGATGCGCTCTGCAAATGTCTTGGCACTAGTGGGACTATAGCAAAGTCCAATAGCCACGTATAGGATGCCACTAGGTACACTGAGTGTTTGCTAGTATAATGGCTAAGTTAAAATTAGTTGGAGTGTGCAACGCAGGCAGATGCGCTCTGCAAATGTCTTGGCACTAGTGGGACTATAGCAAAGTCCAATAGCCACGTATAGGATGCCACTAGGTACACTGAGTGTTTGCTAGTATAATGGCTTACTTATAATTAGTTGGAGTGTGCAACGCAGGCAGATGCGCTCTGCAAATGTCTTGGCACTAGTGGGACTATAGCAAAGTCCAATAGCCACGTATAGGATGCCACTAGGTACACTGAGTGTTTGCTAGTATAATGGCTTACTTATAATTAGTTGGAGTGTGCAACGCAGGCAGATGCGCTCTGCAAATGTCTTGGCACTAGTGGGACTATAGCAATGTCCAATAGCCACGTATAGGATGCCACTAGGTACACTGAGTGTTTGCTAGTATAATGGCTTACTTATAATTAGTTGGAGTGTGCAACGCAGGCAGATGCGCTCTGCAAATGTCTTGGCACTAGTGGGACTATAGCAAAGTCCAATAGCCACGTATAGGATGCCACTAGGTACACTGAGTGTTTGCTAGTATAATTGCTTAGTTTAAAAAAGTTGGAGTGTGCAATGCAGGCAGACGTGCTCTGCAAATGTCTTTGCACTAGTGGGACTATAGCAAAGTCCAATAGCCACGTATAGGATGCCACTAGGTACACTGAGTGTTTGCTAGTATAATGGCTTACTTATAATTAGTTGGAGTGTGCAACGCAGGCAGATGCGCTCTGCAAATGTCTTGGCACTAGTGGGACTATAGCAAGGTCCAATAGCCACGTATAGGATGCCACTAGGTACACTGAGTGTTTGCTAGTATAATGGCTTACTTATAATTAGTTGGAGTGTGCAACGCAGGCAGATGCGCTCTGCAAATGTCTTGGCACTAGTGGGACTATAGCAAAGTCCAATAGCCACAGATAGGATGCCACTAGGTACACTGAGTGTTTGCTAGTATAATGGACCTGACATTACCTCTCTACTAACCAGAATCCCACAATGTCTGTCTGCTATTTCATCCTTCTTCTCTGTGCGATTCCTAAAACTTAACATGGACAAAACAGAATTCATTGTCTTTCCTCCTCCTCACTCATCTCCTCCAACAAGCCTTTCCATCAAACTCGATGGTTGCTTACTCTCCCCAGTCTCACAAGCTCGTTGCCTTGGAGTGACCCTCGACTCTGCTCTATCCTTCAAGCCACACATCCAAGCCCTCTTCACCTCATGCCGATTACAACTCAAAAACATCTCCCGGATCCGTGCTTTCCTTAACCAAGAATCATCAAAAACATTAGTGCATGCCCTCATCATCTCCCGCCTCGACTACTGCAACCTCCTGCTCTCTGGCCTCCCTTCCAACACTCTTGCACCCCTCCAATCTATCCTAAACTCTGCGGCCCGCTTAATCCACCTCTCCCCTCACTACTCCCCAGCCTCGCCACTCTGCCAATCCCTTCACTGGCTTCCCATCACCCAACGACTCCAGTTCAAAACACTAACTATGACATACAAAGCCATGCACAACCTGTCTCCTCCCTACATCTGTGACCTAGTCTCCCGGTACCTACCTGCACGCAACCTCAGATCCTCACAAGATCTCCTTCTCTGCTCCTCCCTTATCTCCTCTTCCCACAATCGCGTACAAGATTTCTCCCGTGCATCCCCCATACTTTGGAATGCTCTACCTCAGCACATCAGACTCTCCCCTACCGTGGAAAGCTTCAAGAGGAACCTCAAGACCCACCTCTTCCAACAAGCCTATAACCTACAACAGCCCTCAGTCCAGTAGACCACTGCGCAACCAGCTCTGTCCTCACCTATTGTACCATCACCCATTCCCTGTAGACTGTAAGCCCTCGCGGGCAGGGTCCTCTCTCCTCCTGTACCAGTCTGTTATGTACTGTTAATGATTGTTGTACGTATACCCTTTCACTTGTAAAGCGCCATGGAATAAATGGCGCTATAATAATAAATAATAATAATAATAATAATAATGGCTTACTTATAATTAGTTGGAGTATGCAACGCAGGCAGATGCGCTCTGCAAATGTCTTGGCACTAGTGGGACTATAGCAAGGTCCAATAGCCACGTATAGGATGCCACTAGGTACACTGAGTGTTTGCTAGTATAATGGCTTACTTATAATTAGTTGGAGTGTGCAACGCAGGCAGATGCGCTCTGCAAATGTCTTGGCACTAGTGGGACTATAGCAAGGTCCAATAGCCACGTATAGGATGCCACTAGGTACACTGAGTGTTTGCTAGTATAATGGCTTACTTATAATTAGTTGGAGTGTGCAACGCAGGCAGATGCGCTCTGCAAATGTCTTGGCACTAGTGGGACTATAGCAAAGTCCAATAGCCACAGATAGGATGCCACTAGGTACACTGAGTGTTTGCTAGTATAATGGCTTACTTATAATTAGTTGGAGTGTGCAACGCAGGCAGATGCGCTCTGCAAATGTCTTGGCACTAGTGGGACTATAGCAAAGTCCAATAGCCACGTATAGGATGCCACTAGGTACACTGAGTGTTTGCTAGTAAAATTGCTTAGTTTAAAAAAGTTGGAGTGTGCAATGCAGGCAGACGTGCTCTGCAAATGTCTTTGCACTAGTGGGACTATAGCAAAGTCCAATAGCCACGTATAGGATGCCACTAGGTACACTGAGTGTTTGCTAGTATAATGGCTAAGTTAAAATTAGTTGGAGTGTGCAACGCAGGCAGATGCGCTCTGCAAATGTCTTGGCACTAGTGGGACTATAGCAAAGTCCAATAGCCACGTATAGGATGCCACTAGGTACACTGAGTGTTTGCTAGTATAATGGCTTACTTATAATTAGTTGGAGTGTGCAACGCAGGCAGATGCGCTCTGCAAATGTCTTGGCACTAGTGGGACTATAGCAAAGTCCAATAGCCACGTATAGGATGCCACTAGGTACACTGAGTGTTTGCTAGTATAATGGCTAAGTTAAAATTAGTTGGAGTGTGCAACGCAGGCAGATGCGCTCTGCAAATGTCTTGGCACTAGTGGGACTATAGCAAAGTCCAATAGCCACGTATAGGATGCCACTAGGTACACTGAGTGTTTGCTAGTATAATGGCTTACTTATAATTAGTTGGAGTGTGCAACGCAGGCAGATGCGCTCTGCAAATGTCTTGGCACTAGTGGGACTATAGCAAAGTCCAATAGCCACGTATAGGATGCCACTAGGTACACTGAGTGTTTGCTAGTATAATGGCTTACTTATAATTAGTTGGAGTGTGCAACGCAGGCAGATGCGCTCTGCAAATGTCTTGGCACTAGTGGGACTATAGCAAAGTCCAATAGCCACAGATAGGATGCCACTAGGTACACTGAGTGTTTGCTAGTATAATGGCTTACTTATAATTAGTTGGAGTGTGCAACGCAGGCAGATGCGCTCTGCAAATGTCTTGGCACTAGTGGGACTATAGCAAGGTCCAATAGCCACGTATAGGATGCCACTAGGTACACTGAGTGTTTGCTAGTATAATGGCTTACTTATAATTAGTTGGAGTGTGCAACGCAGGCAGATGCGCTCTGCAAATGTCTTGGCACTAGTGGGACTATAGCAAAGTCCAATAGCCACGTATAGGATGCCACTAGGTACACTGAGTGTTTGCTAGTATAATGGCTTACTTATAATTAGTTGGAGTGTGCAACGCAGGCAGATGCGCTCTGCAAATGTCTTGGCACTAGTGGGACTATAGCAAGGTCCAATAGCCACGTATAGGATGCCACTAGGTACACTGAGTGTTTGCTAGTATAATGGCTTACTTATAATTAGTTGGAGTGTGCAACGCAGGCAGATGCGCTCTGCAAATGTCTTGGCACTAGTGGGACTATAGCAAAGTCCAATAGCCACGTATAGGATGCCACTAGGTACACTGAGTGTTTGCTAGTATAATGGTTAAGTTAAAATTAGTTGGAGTGTGCAACGCAGGCAGATGCGCTCTGCAAATGTCTTGGCACTAGTGGGACTATAGCAAAGTCCAATAGCCACGTATAGGATGCCACTAGGTACACTGAGTGTTTGCTAGTAAAATTGCTTAGTTTAAAAAAGTTGGAGTGTGCAATGCAGGCAGACGTGCTCTGCAAATGTCTTTGCACTAGTGGGACTATAGCAAAGTCCAATAGCCACGTATAGGATGCCACTAGGTACACTGAGTGTTTGCTAGTATAATGGCTTACTTATAATTAGTTGGAGTGTGCAACGCAGGCAGATGCGCTCTGCAAATGTCTTGGCACTAGTGGGACTATAGCAAAGTCCAATAGCCACGTATAGGATGCCACTAGGTACACTGAGTGTTTGCTAGTATAATGGCTAAGTTAAAATTAGTTGGAGTGTGCAACGCAGGCAGATGCGCTCTGCAAATGTCTTGGCACTAGTGGGACTATAGCAAAGTCCAATAGCCACGTATAGGATGCCACTAGGTACACTGAGTGTTTGCTAGTATAATGGCTTACTTATAATTAGTTGGAGTGTGCAACGCAGGCAGATGCGCTCTGCAAATGTCTTGGCACTAGTGGGACTATAGCAAAGTCCAATAGCCACGTATAGGATGCCACTAGGTACACTGAGTGTTTGCTAGTATAATGGCTTACTTGTAATTAGTTGGAGTGTGCAACGCAGGCAGATGCGCTCTGCAAATGTCTTGGCACTAGTGGGACTATAGCAAAGTCCAATAGCCACAGATAGGATGCCACTAGGTACACTGAGTGTTTGCTAGTATAATGGCTTACTTATAATTAGTTGGAGTGTGCAACGCAGGCAGATGCGCTCTGCAAATGTCTTGGCACTAGTGGGACTATAGCAAGGTCCAATAGCCACGTATAGGATGCCACTAGGTACACTGAGTGTTTGCTAGTATAATGGCTTACTTATAATTAGTTGGAGTGTGCAACGCAGGCAGATGCGCTCTGCAAATGTCTTGGCACTAGTGGGACTATAGCAAAGTCCAATAGCCACGTATAGGATGCCACTAGGTACACTGAGTGTTTGCTAGTATAATGGCTTACTTATAATTAGTTGGAGTGTGCAACGCAGGCAGATGCGCTCTGCAAATGTCTTGGCACTAGTGGGACTATAGCAAGGTCCAATAGCCACGTATAGGATGCCACTAGGTACACTGAGTGTTTGCTAGTATAATGGCTTACTTATAATTAGTTGGAGTGTGCAACGCAGGCAGATGCGCTCTGCAAATGTCTTGGCACTAGTGGGACTATAGCAAAGTCCAATAGCCACGTATAGGATGCCACTAGGTACACTGAGTGTTTTCTAGTATAATGGTTAAGTTAAAATTAGTTGGAGTGTGCAACGCAGGCAGATGCGCTCTGCAAATGTCTTGGCACTAGTGGGACTATAGCAAAGTCCAATAGCCACGTATAGGATGCCACTAGGTACACTGAGTGTTTGCTAGTAAAATTGCTTAGTTTAAAAAAGTTGGAGTGTGCAATGCAGGCAGACGTGCTCTGCAAATGTCTTTGCACTAGTGGGACTATAGCAAAGTCCAATAGCCACGTATAGGATGCCACTAGGTACACTGAGTGTTTGCTAGTATAATGGCTTACTTATAATTAGTTGGAGTGTGCAACGCAGGCAGATGCGCTCTGCAAATGTCTTGGCACTAGTGGGACTATAGCAAGGTCCAATAGCCACGTATAGGATGCCACTAGGTACACTGAGTGTTTGCTAGTATAATGGCTTACTTATAATTAGTTGGAGTGTGCAACGCAGGCAGATGCGCTCTGCAAATGTCTTGGCACTAGTGGGACTATAGCAAAGTCCAATAGCCACAGATAGGATGCCACTAGGTACACTGAGTGTTTGCTAGTATAATGGACCTGACATTACCTCTCTACTAACCAGAATCCCACAATGTCTGTCTGCTATTTCATCCTTCTTCTCTGTGCGATTCCTAAAACTTAACATGGACAAAACAGAATTCATTGTCTTTCCTCCTCCTCACTCATCTCCTCCAACAAGCCTTTCCATCAAACTCGATGGTTGCTTACTCTCCCCAGTCTCACAAGCTCGTTGCCTTGGAGTGACCCTCGACTCTGCTCTATCCTTCAAGCCACACATCCAAGCCCTCTTCACCTCATGCCGATTACAACTCAAAAACATCTCCCGGATCCGTGCTTTCCTTAACCAAGAATCAGCAAAAACATTAGTGCATGCCCTCATCATCTCCCGCCTCGACTACTGCAACCTCCTGCTCTCTGGCCTCCCTTCCAACACTCTTGCACCCCTCCAATCTATCCTAAACTCTGCGGCCCGCTTAATCCACCTCTCCCCTCGCTACTCCCCAGCCTCGCCACTCTGCCAATCCCTTCACTGGCTTCCCATCACCCAACGACTCCAGTTCAAAACACTAACCATGACATACAAAGCCATGCACAACCTGTCTCCTCCCTACATCTGTGACCTAGTCTCCCGTTACCTACCTGCACGCAACCTCAGATCCTCACAAGATCTCCTTCTCTGCTCCTCCCTTATCTCCTCTTCCCACAATCGCGTACAAGATTTCTCCCGTGCATCCCCCATACTTTGGAATGCTCTACCTCAGCACATCAGACTCTCCCCTACCGTGGAAAGCTTCAAGAGGAACCTCAAGACCCACCTCTTCCAACAAGCCTATAACCTACAACAGCCCTCAGTCCAGTAGACCACTGCGCAACCAGCTCTGTCCTCACCTATTGTACCATCACCCATTCCCTGTAGACTGTAAGCCCTCGCGGGCAGGGTCCTCTCTCCTCCTGTACCAGTCTGTTATGTACTGTTAATGATTGTTGTACGTATACCCTTTCACTTGTAAAGCGCCATGGAATAAATGGCGCTATAATAATAAATAATAATAATAATAATAATAATGGCTTACTTATAATTAGTTGGAGTGTGCAACGCAGGCAGATGCGCTCTGCAAATGTCTTGGCACTAGTGGGACTATAGCAAGGTCCAATAGCCACGTATAGGATGCCACTAGGTACACTGAGTGTTTGCTAGTATAATGGCTTACTTATAATTAGTTGGAGTGTGCAACGCAGGCAGATGCGCTCTGCAAATGTCTTGGCACTAGTGGGACTATAGCAAGGTCCAATAGCCACGTATAGGATGCCACTAGGTACACTGAGTGTTTGCTAGTATAATGGCTTACTTATAATTAGTTGGAGTGTGCAACGCAGGCAGATGCGCTCTGCAAATGTCTTGGCACTAGTGGGACTATAGCAAAGTCCAATAGCCACAGATAGGATGCCACTAGGTACACTGAGTGTTTGCTAGTATAATGGACCTGACATTACCTCTCTACTAACCAGAATCCCACAATGTCTGTCTGCTATTTCATCCTTCTTCTCTGTGCGATTCCTAAAACTTAACATGGACAAAACAGAATTCATTGTCTTTCCTCCTCCTCACTCATCTCCTCCAACAAGCCTTTCCATCAAACTCGATGGTTGCTTACTCTCCCCAGTCTCACAAGCTCGTTGCCTTGGAGTGACCCTCGACTCTGCTCTATCCTTCAAGCCACACATCCAAGCCCTCTTCACCTCATGCCGATTACAACTCAAAAACATCTCCCGGATCCGTGCTTTCCTTAACCAAGAATCAGCAAAAACATTAGTGCATGCCCTCATCATCTCCCGCCTCGACTACTGCAACCTCCTGCTCTCTGGCCTCCCTTCCAACACTCTTGCACCCCTCCAATCTATCCTAAACTCTGCGGCCCGCTTAATCCACCTCTCCCCTCGCTACTCCCCAGCCTCGCCACTCTGCCAATCCCTTCACTGGCTTCCCATCACCCAACGACTCCAGTTCAAAACACTAACCATGACATACAAAGCCATGCACAACCTGTCTCCTCCCTACATCTGTGACCTAGTCTCCCGGTACCTACCTGCACGCAACCTCAGATCCTCACAAGATCTCCTTCTCTGCTCCTCCCTTATCTTCTCTTCCCACAATCGCGTACAAGATTTCTCCCGTGCATCCCCCATACTTTGGAATGCTCTACCTCAGCACATCAGACTCTCCCCTACCGTGGAAAGCTTCAAGAGGAACCTCAAGACCCACCTCTTCCAACAAGCCTATAACCTACAACAGCCCTCAGTCCAGTAGACCACTGCGCAACCAGCTCTGTCCTCACCTATTGTACCATCACCCATTACCTGTAGACTGTAAGCCCTCGCGGGCAGGGTCCTCTCTCCTCCTGTACCAGTCTGTTATGTACTGTTAATGATTGTTGTACGTATACCCTTTCACTTGTAAAGCGCCATGGAATAAATGGCGCTATAATAATAAATAATAATAATAATTATAATAATGGCTTACTTATAATTAGTTGGAGTGTGCAACGCAGGCAGATGCGCTCTGCAAATGTCTTGGCACTAGTGGGACTATAGCAAGGTCCAATAGCCACGTATAGGATGCCACTAGGTACACTGAGTGTTTGCTAGTATAATGGCTTACTTATAATTAGTTGGAGTGTGCAACGCAGGCAGATGCGCTCTGCAAATGTCTTGGCACTAGTGGGACTATAGCAAGGTCCAATAGCCACGTATAGGATGCCACTAGGTACACTGAGTGTTTGCTAGTATAATGGCTTACTTATAATTAGTTGGAGTGTGCAACGCAGGCAGATGCGCTCTGCAAATGTCTTGGCACTAGTGGGACTATAGCAAAGTCCAATAGCCACAGATAGGATGCCACTAGGTACACTGAGTGTTTGCTAGTATAATGGCTTACTTATAATTAGTTGGAGTGTGCAACGCAGGCAGATGCGCTCTGCAAATGTCTTGGCACTAGTGGGACTATAGCAAAGTCCAATAGCCACGTATAGGATGCCACTAGGTACACTGAGTGTTTGCTAGTAAAATTGCTTAGTTTAAAAAAGTTGGAGTGTGCAATGCAGGCAGACGTGCTCTGCAAATGTCTTTGCACTAGTGGGACTATAGCAAAGTCCAATAGCCACAGATAGGATGCCACTAGGTACACTGAGTGTTTGCTAGTATAATGGCTTACTTATAATTAGTTGGAGTGTGCAACGCAGGCAGATGCGCTCTGCAAATGTCTTGGCACTAGTGGGACTATAGCAAAGTCCAATAGCCACGTATAGGATGCCACTAGGTACACTGAGTGTTTGCTAGTATAATGGCTAAGTTAAAATTAGTTGGAGTGTGCAACGCAGGCAGATGCGCTCTGCAAATGTCTTGGCACTAGTGGGACTATAGCAAAGTCCAATAGCCACGTATAGGATGCCACTAGGTACACTGAGTGTTTGCTAGTAAAATTGCTTAGTTTAAAAAAGTTGGAGTGTGCAATGCAGGCAGACGTGCTCTGCAAATGTCTTTGCACTAGTGGGACTATAGCAAAGTCCAATAGCCACAGATAGGATGCCACTAGGTACACTGAGTGTTTGCTAGTATAATGGCTTAGTTATAATGAGTTGGAGTGTGCAGAGGACAGGAGGGTACAGTGGCAGGATTGTGGTGCTCTGGGTAGAGGAATGGAAGCCTGCCTTTCTATTCCCTCCTAATGGTGAAATGCAGGGAGGAAATCCCTGACCTTGGCTACACAGATGCTGTTGCTGTTTGCAGGACCTGTCACGTATGGCTCTCTGACCCTGCCGGTTTGAGTCCTTAAAAGGACTGCTATAAAGTGCTCTCCCTATGCTGTCTAACGCTGTGTATGCAGCGCATACAGCTGTATCGGCTATAGGACTCAGGAGGACGGAGCTGCGACAGTGATGTCTGACACCAAAGACGCAGAAGGCAGATAATGGCGTCCGTGAAGAAAATGTCCGGTTTTATAATGCAGGGACATGTGACATGCAGATCCTATCACACATGCCGTTGCTTCTCTGGCTCAAAGTCAACTTAGCTGTGTGTGTGTCTGTGATTGGCTGACATGCTGGCCCGCCCCACAAGACGCGCGCACTTAGGGAAGGAAGACAAGAAAAAAAAAAAAAAAATGGCGATCGCCATTATAGAAACAGCAGTGATCTGAAGGCGCTGTTCACGCACACTATACACTGAAATGTGATAATAGTTTGATTCACAGAGTGACTTACACTATTACAGCAGAAACCAAGCTATGATTTAGCTGTTTTTTGGCTGCTAGAACCGTTCTCGAACGTTTCTAGAACTATCGAGCTTTTGCAAAAAGCTCGAGTTCTAGTTCGATCTAGAACATGCCCCAAAATCACTCGAGCCTAGAACTGGAGAACCACGAACCACGAACCGCGCTCAACTCTATCCAGGAGCTTTGGTTCCCTGAGTTTCCAATAGCAAATGTCTAGAAAAAACTCTGTCCATTGGCACAACTCAGCAAGAAAACGAGAAGACCGAGAAGATATATTTCATTTATCTTAATGCCACCTTCTTAACAGCACTAAACCCTTCTATTATGTCCCTTAGCCTTTTGAGCTTATCCTCTGGTAAGCGGAAGACCATGCCTCTGGTATCGATCTCAGTGCCTAAAAACTGTATTATAGTAGCCAATCAGAATACAAAAGGATGCATAGGAAGCGTGACTTTATTTCAATATTTTAAAACAATCCAATAAAATGAAGAAAAGTCACTCATACAAGATCCACAGAAGTTGTATAATACATACATAAATCAAAACACTATAAGGCCTGTTTCACACGTCAGTGATTCTGGTACGTTTGTGCTTTTTTTTAAACATAACAGAATCACTGAGATACGCAGATCCATTATAATGAATGGGTCTGCTCACACATCAGTGATTTTTCACTGCACGTGTCTCCGTGCGGCGTACCCGCGTGTCCGTGATTGCTGCACGGAGACATGTCCATTTTTTTCTGGCATCACTGATAGGATGTCCATAAGGTGGCAGCAGAGCATAACAGAAAAAGGTGCCTATTGTGCACTGAAAAGACCCAATGTGATGCACCAGACATATAGAGCCCTAATGGATTCACAAATATAAGATATATCATGAATGACTACTGCATAATGAACGCTAGCATGAAAAAAGAAAGGAATCCATAAAAATAAATAATAAATGGTGCACATATGTTAGAGCCCCACCGAAGGACAAAAAAAGTCTGATGGAAATAGAGAGCATATAGGAACAATAAGAATGTGCAACAGAGAGGAAGGTGAGAATGCAGGATCAATCACTGCCTGTCAGATATTAATAATCAGGGAAATAACTCTGGAGCAGACGCACAAATTAGGGTCTTACCTGGTAAGGTAACAAATAATTAATAGTAGTTGCACTCACCTATTAAGGTTGTGCCAGTCACAACCCCTAAATGCACGTTACAAATGGCGACAGCCGCAGCCCCTAGTAGAAGAGCAATAACGTATAGGAGGAAAATCGGGTGCGTGCCGCGCTGTCACCAAAGGAAACTGATGTTAATTATTTCATCTCTTTATTCTTTTTTCCGGTCAATGTGTTTCAGAGATCACTGTCTCCTTCATCAGGGCAAAAAAAGAACAGTATGCAATCAAAGGAGGAAGAACCTCTATATATACACATATGGAGCTACGTCAGAGGACTGACTGCTGTATTTCAAATACTGCCGGGATGGTCAACTGTTACAATACCGGCCATAAAAGTTCTCAAGTGATATATTGAGAAACATTTATAAAATCACTGGGGTATAGTGTTTCAAATTTCATCAGCTTTTTGAGACAAAAATCAGAAAAAGAAGAAGAAGAAGGACAAAATGAAAAAAAGAAAAAAAGAAGAAAAAAAAAACAAAAAGGGAGCATTGAGCTCCAGACCCTGTATTGAGTCTTAGAAGTGTAGTGACAAGTGCATCTGTCCACAACCCTGTAAGGGTGAACGGGATGACGGACAAGAAAAATTATGTTCGTGGCAAAAAATGGTGGTGTTGCTATATAAAATTGCATTAAGAATAAAGAAAGGAAAAATTTCTTTATAAAAGTAGTGAAGAAAAAAGTGGAAAAAAGGGGAGTGTAAGCCATTTTACTAATAAATAGTGATGAGCGAGCATGCTTGTTACTACTCGGTACTCGCACGAGTATCACTGTACTCGGTCTACTCGACGGGGACCGAGTAATCTCGCGATACTCGTGCTGTACTCGTGGTCTTCATCCCTGCATGTTGGCGCTCTTTTGAGAGCCAGCCCTCATGCAGGGATTGGCTGGCAGACCACTGCAATGCCACAGCCCTGTTAGTTGTGGAATTGCAGTGATTGGCCGGCCTGCACAGCGTGACCGAGCCTTTATACCGGCGGGCGCGCTGTGCTCTGCTCACAGCTATCCAGACAGTCAGTGCAGGGAGAGGGTCGCTGCTTCAGGGAAAGGTTTGCGGCCCTTTATAGCTATTTCCGTAGCAGGGCTGCAAACAGTGTGACCAAAAGTCCTTCTCAGGACTATTCTAGTTGTATACAGGCAGGCAGGGTATAGCCAGGTCGGAGTACAGTAGCAGAGTCCTTCTCAGGACTATTGTTGCTGTATACAGGCAGGGTATAGCCAGGTTGGAATACAGGCTAGTGACCAAAAGAGTCCTTGTCAGGACTATTGTAGCAGTATACAGGCAGGCAGGCAGGCAGGCAGGCAGGGTATATAGCCATTCCTAGTGGTGACCGTATACCAGCCTTCATCATATCTGGGGCTGGTGTACACAGTCTAAAACAGTCCTGATAGTGTCAGACTTCTCAGCAATTGTCGCTCCTAAAACCTGTTAGGTTCTTAGTGCGTCCGTGCTTGCATTTAAAAACCGCACGTGTGTGCCTGTCGGTGGCAGCGTACAGGTGCACTTGTGTGCGTTTTTACCAAACTATTATATAACGCACAAGTGTAGTGTATAATACACGTCAGTCAGCAGTGGCTGATAGTGTCAGAGTTCTCGTCATTAATTTTTGCTCCTAAAACCTGTGTTAGGTTCTTAGTGCGTCCGTGCTTGCATTTAAAAACCGCACGTGTGTGCCTGTCGGTGGCAGCGTACAGGTGCACTTGTGTGCGTTTTTACCAAACTATTATATAACGCACAAGTGTAGTGTATAATACACGTCAGTCAGCAGTGGCTGATAGTGTCAGAGTTCTCGTCATTAATTTTTGCTCCTAAAACCTGTGTTAGGTTCTTAGTGCGTCCGTGCTTGCATTTAAAAACCGCACGTGTGTGCCTGTCGGTGGCAGCGTACAGGTGCACTTGTGTGCGTTTTTACCAAACTATTATATAACGCACAAGTGTAGTGTATAATACACGTCAGTCAGCAGTGGCTGATAGTGTCAGAGTTCTCGTCATTAATTTTTGCTCCTAAAACCTGTGTTAGGTTCTTAGTGCGTCCGTGCTTGCATTTAAAAACCGCACGTGTGTGCCTGTCGGTGGCAGCGTACAGGTGCACTTGTGTGCGTTTTTACCAAACTATTATATAACGCACAAGTGTAGTGTATAATACACGTCAGTCAGCAGTGGCTGATAGTGTCAGAGTTCTCGTCATTAATTTTTGC
The DNA here is from genome assembly GCF_048569485.1 of Anomaloglossus baeobatrachus. Lineage (NCBI taxonomy): Eukaryota > Metazoa > Chordata > Amphibia > Anura > Aromobatidae > Anomaloglossus > Anomaloglossus baeobatrachus. Next base: position 1,354 of record NW_027441990.1, on the reverse strand, counting down.
TCCTAAAACCTGTTAGGTTCTTAGTGCGTCCGTGCTTGCATTTAAAAACCGCACGTGTGTGCCTGTCGGTGGCAGCGTACAGGTGCACAATTTGCACAAACTTTGATATAACGCCCAAGTCTAGTGAATACACGTCAGCACAGCATTGCAAAATGCGCAAGGGCGTTGGCAAGGAACAAGGAAGTGGACGTGATGGTGGTGCAGGCAGAGGCCGAGGTCGTGGGCAAGCTCTAATTTTGCCACAACAAAGGGCCACATCTAGTCGCTCGCACGTCCTGTCCCAAATTCTTGGGGACCGCAGCAGTACACCGCTCTTGAACCAAGACCAGTGTCAACAGGTTGTTAGTTGGATAGCGGATAATGCTTCCAGTCAGATTGGCACCACCACAAACACTCTGTCTTCCACACGGTCAAGTGTCAGTAGCCGTGATACTGCACCGCACATTTCAGAACCTGATCCTCCTTCCTACCACAAGGCTGAGTACACGTCCTCGGACATTAATGATCCCACACTTGGACACTCGGAAGAGCTGTTCACATTTCCATTCGCACATTCTGGCCTCTCGCCAGCTCATGTTGAAGTGGGTCATGAGGAGATCGTATGTACAGATGGCCAAATATTTGAGCAGCCACGTTCTCACGAAGTTGGCAACGTGTCTCAACAAGGGGTGGACGATGATGAGACACAATTGTCAGGAAGTCAGGAGGAGGAGCAGGGTGCGGAAGAGGAAGACGACGTGGTGGATGATCCAGTAACTGACCCAACCTGGCAGGAGGATATGCAGAGCGAGGACAGCAGTGCACAGGGGGAGGGAGGCGTAGCATCCCAACAGGCAGTAAGAAGCAGGGTGGTGGCTCCAGGCAGAAGTCAGGCAACCGTTCCCCGGAACAACAACACGACACAAGGTGCCTGTACAAATGTTAGGTCTTCCCGAGTCTGGCAGTTTTTTAAGTTGGATCCAGATGATTCTAAAAAGGCCATTTGCAACACCTGCCGTGCCAGCATCAGCAGGGGTACCAAAACTAGCAGCCTGACCACCACCAGCATGATCAGGCACATGTCAGCCAAGCACCCGACTTTGTGGGAAGTACAACACAGTTGAGGAGCAGTGCTTGCTAATGTCACTGCTACGTCTTCGCTGGTTGTGCATGCGAGCCAATCCCCTGTCCATGCTGCCTGCGAACAAGCCTCCTCCGGTCCTGCACCTGCAGTTGCCTACTCAGAAATAACACCATCATCAAGCACGTCCTTGTCCCAGCGCAGCGTTCAGTTATCCATTCAGCAAACCTTTGAACGCAGGCGCAAATACACTGCCAACACCCCACATGGGCGCCCTGGACAAGCCAGGTCGTC